>NC_092053.1:41867004-42115394 GCF_003086295.3 Arachis hypogaea | reverse complement strand
GTGACGTAACTTCAAACTCACAAGTGTTGGGCGAAGTAACAGACGCAAAAGAATCACTGGATTCTATTTCCGACATGATCGAGAACCGACAGATGATTAGCCGTGCTGTGACAGAGCGCGTAGAACATTTTTACTAAGAGGACGGGATGTAGCCATTGACAACGGTGATGGCCCAACATACATCTTGCCATGGAAAGGAGTAAGAAGGATTGGATGAAGACAGTAGGAAAGCAGAGAGATGGAAGGGACAAAGCATCTCCATACGCTTATCTGAAATTCTCACAATGAATTACATAAGTATCTCTATCTTTATTTATGTCTTATTTATCTTTTAATCATTCATCCTCCATAACCATTTGAATCCGCCTGACTGAGATTTACAAGATGACCAAAGCTTGCTTCATACCAACAATCTCCGTGGGATCGACCCTTACTCGCGTAAGGTTTATTACTTGGACGACCCAGTGCACTTGCTGGTTAGTTGTGCGAAGTTGTGATAAAGAGTTGAGATTACAATCGTGCATACCATGTTGATGGCGCCATTGATGATCACAATTTCATGCACCAAGTTTTTGGCGCCGTTGCCGGGGATTGTTCGAGTTTGGACAACTGACGGTTCATCTTTTTGCTTAGATTAGGTAATTTTATTTTATTTTATTGTTCTTCAGAGTTCTTAAGAATGAATTCTAGAGTTTCAGATGATGTTTTCATCATCACCAAAGCTGATTGATTCTCATCAATTTAGCTCTTGAATGTAACGTCCTGTTGAAGCTTGGCTAGCCATGTCTAATCTTTTTAGACTGTAGCTTTAGACTAACATTGCATGATTCCTAGAAATTCTTATTAAGAACTTTGATATCATTATTTTCTCTCCATATAATTTTCAAAAAAGCACAAAAAAATTTTTTTTATAAATCAAAAAGAAATAAAAAATATTTATGTTTCTTGCTTGAGTCTAGTGTCTAATTTTAAGTTTGGTGTCAACTGCATGTCTTTATTCTCCAATTTTCGAAAATTACAATGCATTATGTCTTCATTGATCTTCAAGATGTTCTTGATGATTCCTGCTCTGATCCTTAAATTCTCTGTTTTATGTGTTTAGTTGTTTCTTACATGCATCTTTAAATTATTATATCAGTAGTAGACAAACTTCTAGTTTGGTGTCTTGCATGCATTGTTTGTTTGATCTTAGTTCTCCATGTTTAGTTGCATTTTGATTGTTCATTAAAATCCAAAAAAAAATTTTCAAAAGTGTGTCTTTTCAAGTCAATATACAGAGAATTGAAGATTCAGAACATGCTGCAGAGGAATTACACAGAAAAAGCTGGGCGTTCAAAACGCCCAGTGAGGAAGGAAAACTGGCGTTTAAACGCCAGCCAGGGTACCTGGCTAGGCGTTAAATGCCCAAAAAGGTAGAGTTTTGGGCGTTAAACGCCAGAATGGATACCATTCTGGGCGTTTAACGCCAGGATGACACAAAAGGGATGATTTTGTTTTTAATTCAATTTTTTTCAGTTTTCATAATTTTTCAAATCAAATCTTTTTCAAATCATATCTTTTCAATCAAATATTTTCAAATCAATTTCTTTCTATTTTCAAAAATACTTGCTAACAATTAATGATTTGATTTAAACATTTCAAGTATGTTGCCTTTTCTGTTGAGAAAGGTATAATGTCTGAATCATATCTTTAAATTTCTTGTTAGCCAAGTCATTAATTTTAAAATCAAATCTTTTTAAATTGTTTTTCAATCATATCTTTTCAATCACATATTTTTAAAACCATATCTTTTCAATCATATCTTCTTAATCACATCTTTTTCAAAATTAATTTCCAATCATATCTTTTTATTTCTAATTTCAAAATCTTTTTCAAAATCACTTTATTTCTTTCCCAATCTTAATTTTCGAAAATCATTCGTCAAATTTTCAAAATTTTTTTTAATTATTTCAAAATCTTTTTCTTTATTTTCGAAAATTCTTCCCCTCTTCTCACATCCTTCTATTTAAGGACTAACACTCCTCCATTATCAATAATTCGAATTCTATCTCTCTTGATAAGTTCGAATTTGTCTCTTTCTACCTCCTCCTTCTATTCTTCTTTTCCTCTGACACCTCAAGGAATCTCTATACTGTGACATAGAGGATTTCATACTTCTTGTTCTCTTCTCTTTCATATGAGCAGGAGCAAAGACAAAAGCATTTTTGTTGAGGCTGATCCTGAACCTGAAAGGACCTTGAAGCGAAAGCTAAGACAAGCTAAAGCACTACTCTCTGTAGAGGACCTAATAGAAATCTTCAAACTAGAAGAAGATATGGCAGCCGAAAACAACAACAATGCCAACAATGCAAGGAAGGTGCTGGGTGACTTTACTGCACCTACTCCCGACTTCTATGGGAGAGGCATCTCTATCCCTGCCATTAGAGCAAACAACTTTGAGCTTAAGCCTCAATTAGTTTCTCTAATACAACAGAATTGCAAGTTTCATGGACTTCCATTGGAAGATCCTCATGAGTTCTTAGCTGAATTCTTGCAAATCTGTGACACTGTCAAGACCAATGGGGTTGACCCTGAGGTCTACAGACTTATGCTCTTCCTTTTTGCTGTAAGAGACAGAGCTAGGATATGGTTGGACTCTCAACCTAAAGAAAGCCTGAACTCTTGGGAAAAGCTAGTCAATGCCTTCTTGGCAAAGTTCTTTCCACCTCAAAATTGAGTAAACTTAGAGTGGAAGTCCAAACCTTCAGACAGAAGGAAGGTGAATCCCTCTATGAAGCTTGGAAAGATACAAACAATTGATCAGAAAGTGTCCTTCTGACATGCTTTCTGAATGGAGCATCATATGTATCTTCTATGATGGTCTGTCTGAACTATCCAAGATGTCATTGGACAGCTCTGCTGGAGGATCTCTTCATCTGAAGAAGATGCCTGCAGAAGGTTAGGAACTCATTGAAATGGTTGCAAATAACCAATTCATGTACACTTCTGAATGGAATCCTGTGAATAATGGGACAAATCAGAAGAAAGGAGTTCTTGAGATTGATACTCTGAATGCCATATTGGGTCAGAACAAAATATTGACTCAGCAAGTCAATATGATTTCTCAAAGTCCGTCTGGAATGCAAGCAGCACCAGGCAGTACTAAGGACGCTTCATCTGAAGAAGAAGCTTATGATCCTGAGAACCCATCAATGGAAGAGGTGAATTACATGGGAGAACCCTATGAAAACACCTACAATTCTTCATGGAGAAATCATCCAAATCCCTCATGGAAGGACCAACAGAGGCCTGAACAAGGCTTCAATAACAACAATGGTGGAAGAAACAGGTTTAGCAATGGCAAGCCTTTTCCATCATCTTCTCAGCAGCAGACAGAGAATCCTAAGCAGAGCCACTCTGACTTAGCAACCATAGTCTCTGATCTAATTAAAACCACTCAAAGTTTCATGACTGAAACAAGGTCCTCCATTAGAAATTTGGAGGCGCAAGTGAGTCAGCTGAGCAAGAAAATTACTGAACTCCCTCCTAGTACTCTTCCAAGCAATACAGAAGAGAATCCAAAAGGAAAGTGCAAGGCCATCAACATGGCCGAATTTGGAGAGGAGGAAGAGGCAGTGATCGCCACTGAGGAAGACCTCAATGGACGTCCACTGGCCTCCAATGAGTTCCCAAATGAGGAACCATGGGAATCTGAGGCTCACACTAAGACCATAGAGATTCCATTGGATTTACTTCTGCCATTCATGAGCTCTGATGAGTATTCTTCCTCTGAAGAGGATGAAGATGTTACTGAAAAGCAAGTTGCTAAGTACCTTGGAGCAATTATAAAGCTAAATGACAAGTTATTTGGTAATGAGACTTGGGAGGATGAACCCCTTTGCTCACCAAAGAACTGGATGACTTGACTAGGCAGAGATTACCTCAAAAGAGACAGGATCCTGGGAAGTTCTCAATACCTTGTACCATAGGCACCATGACCTTCGAGAAGGCTCTGTGTGACCTAGGGTCAAGCATAAACCTTATGCCTCTCTCTGTAATGGAGATGGTAGGGATCTTTGAGGTACAAGCTGCAAGAATCTCACTGAAGATGGCAGACAATTCAAGGAAACAGGTTTATGGACTTGTAGAGGATGTCTTGGTAAAGGTTGAAGACCACTACATCCCTGCTGATTTCATAATCCTAGAGACTGGGAAGAGTATGGATGAATCCATCATCCTTGGAAGACCCTTCCTATCCACAGCAAAGGCTGTGATTGATGTTGATAGAGGAGAACTGATCATCCAAGTGAATGAAGACTCCCTTGTGTTTAAGGCTCAAGGATATCCCTCTGTAACCATGGAGAGGAAGCATGAAGAGCTTCTCTCAATACAGAGTCAAACAGAGCCCCCACAGTCAAACTCTAAGTTTGGTGTTGGGAGGTTCCAACATTGCTCTGAGTATCTTTGAGGCTCCATGAGAGCCCACTGTCAAGCTATTGACATTAAAGAAGTGTTTGTTGGGAGGCAACCCAATGTTATATTTATCTATTTTCCATTGTTATTTTATGTTTTCTATAGGTTGATGATCATGTGAAGTCACAAAATCAATTGAAGAAGCAAAAACAGAATGAAAATAGCACACCCTGGAGGAAAAACTTGCTGGCGTTTAAACGCCAGTAAGGGCAGCAAATGGGCGTTTAACGCCCAGTCTGGCACCATTCTGGGCGTTTAGCGCCAGAAAGGGGCACCAGACTGGCGTTTAACGCCAGAAATGGGCAAGAAGCTGGCGTTAAACGCCAGAAAAGGGCAGCAGCCTGGCGTTTAACGCCAGGATTGGTAGAAAGGGCATTTTTGCACGCCACTTAGTGCAGGGATGAGCTATCCTTGACACCTCAGGATCTGTGGACCCACAGGATCTCTACCTACCCCACCACTCTCTCTCTTCCTCACCCATTCACCAATCACCTCATTACCTCTTCCCCAAAAACCCCTCACCTATCAAATCCAACCATTCTCTTCACCACTCACATCCATCCTTCATAAAACCCCACCTACCTCACCATCCAAATTCAAACCACTTTCCCTCCCAAACCCACCCATAATGGCCGAACACTACCCCTCTCTCCACTCCTATATAAACCCATCTTCACCCCCTTATTTTCACACAACCTAAACACTACTTCTCCCCCTTGGCCGAATCACAAAGCCCCCTCCATCCCCTCTATTTCTTCTTCTTCTACTCTTTTCTTTCTTCTTTTGCTCGAGGATGAGCAAACCTTCTAAGTTTGGTGTGGTAAAAGCGTTGCTTTTTGTTTTTCCATAACCATTTATGGCACCTAAGACCGGAGAAACCTCTAGAAAGAGGAAAGGGAAGGCAAAAGCTTCCACCTCCGAGTCATGGGAGATGGAGAGATTCATCTCAAGGGTGCATCAAGACCACTTCTATGAAGTTGTGGCCAAGAAGAAGGTGATCCCCGAGGTCCCTTTCAAACTCAAAAAGAGTGAATATCCAGAGATCCGACATGAGATCCGAAGGCGAGGTTGGGAAGTTCTTTCCAACCCCATTCAACAAGTCGGGATCTTAATGGTTCAAGAGTTCTATGCCAATGCATGGATCACCAAGAACCATGATCAAAGTGTGAACCCGGACCCAAAGAATTGGCTTACAATGGTTCGGGGGAAATGCTTAGATTTTAGTCCGGAAAATGTAAGGTTGGCATTCAACTTGCCCATAATGCAAGGAGATGCACACCCCTACACTAGAAGGGTCAACTTTGATCAAAGGTTGGACCAAGTCCTCATAGACATTTGTGAAGAGGGCGCTCAATGGAAGAGAGATTCAAGAGGGAAGCGGGTGAAGGCATGACCTCAAGCTTGTGGCTAGGGGATGGTTGGAGTTTATCCAACGCTCAATCATTCCCATTAGCAACCGGTTTGAAGCTACTATAGACCGGGCTATCATGATTCATAGCATCATGATTGGAGAGGAAGTAGAAGTTCATGAGGTTATATACCAAGAACTCTATAAGGTGGTGGACAAGTCCTCTACCTTGGCAAGGTTAGCCTTCCCTCATCTCATTTGTCACCTCTGTAATTCAGTTGGAATTAACATAGAGGAAGACATCCTCATTGATGAGGACAAGCCCATCACTAAGAAAAGGATGGAGCAAACAAGAGAACCCACTCATGGACATGAGCATGAGGAAATTCCTCATCATGAAATCCCTTAGATGCCTCAAGGGATGCACTTTTTTCCACAAAATTATTGGGAGCAAATCAACACCTCCTTAGGAGAATTGAGTTCCAATATGGGACAACTAAGGGTGGAGCACCAAGAACATTCCATCCTCCTCCATGAAATTAGAGAAGACCAAAGAGTCATGAGAGAGGAGCAACAAAGGCAAGGAAGAGACATTGAGGAGCTCAAGCACTCCATAAGATCTTCAAGAGGAAGAACAAGCCGCCATCACTAAGGTGGACCCGTTCTTTAATCTCCTTGTTCTTTATTTCCCTGTTTTTTGAATTTTTATGCTTTATGTCTATTTATGTTTGTGTCTTATGATCATTAGTGTCTAAGTGTCTAGGCCTTAAAGTTATGAATGTCCTATGAGTCCATCACCTTTCTTAAATGAAAAATGTTCTTAATTGAAAAAGAAAAAGAAATGCATGAATTTTGAATTTTATAACAGATTAATTATTTTGATGTGGTGGCAATGCTTTTGTTTTCTGAATGTATGCTTGAACAGTGCATATGTCTTTTGAATTTGTTGTTCATGAATGTTAAAATTTTTGGCTCTTGAAAGAATGATGGAAAAGGAGAATTGTAGTTGAGGATCTAAAAAATCATCAAATTGATTCTTGAAGCAAGAAAAAGCAGTGAATATTCAAAAAAAAAAGAGAGAAAAAGCAAGCAGAAAAAGCCAATAGCCCTTTAAACCAAAAGGCAAGGGTAAAAAAATAAAAAGGATCCAAGGCTTTGAGCATCAGTGGATAGGAGGGCCCACAGGAATAATATCCTGGCCTAAGCGGCTAAACCAAGCTGTCCCTAACCATGTGCTTGTGGCGTGAATGTGTCAAGTGAAAACTTGAGACTGAGCGGTTAAAGTCGTGATCCAAAGAAAAAAGAGTGTGCTTAAGAACCCTGGACACCTCTAATTGAGGACTCTAGCAAAGCTGAGTCACAATCTGAAAAGGTTCACCCAGTTATGTGTCTGTGGCATGTATGTATCCGGTGGTAATACTGGAAAACAGAGTGCTTTTGGCCACGACCAAGACTCATAAAGTAGCTGTGTTCAAGAATCATCATACTTAACTCGGAAAATCAATAACACTATCTGGATTCTGAATTCCTATAGAAGCCAATCATTCTGAACTTCAAAGGATAAAGTGAGATGCCAAAACTGTTCAGAGGCAAAAAGCTAAAAGCCCTGCTCATCTAATTAATACTGATCTTCATAGATGTTTTTTGAATTCATTGTATATTCTCTTCTTTTTTATCTTATTTGATTTTCAGTTGCTTGGGACAAGCAACAATTTAAGTTTGGTGTTGTGATGAGCGGATAATTTATACGCTTTTTGGCATTGTTTTTAGTATGTTTTTAGTATGTTTTAGTTAGTTTTTATTATATTTTTATTAGTTTTTATTTAAAATTAAATTTTCTGGACATTACTATGAGTTTATGTGTTTTTCTGTGATTTCAGGTATTTTCTGGCTGAAATTGAGGGACCTGAGCAAAAATCTGATTCAGATGCTGAAAAAGGACTGCAGATGCTGTTGGATTCTGACCTCCCTGCATTCGAAGTAGATTTTCTGTAGCTACCCATACCCAATTGGCGCGCTCTCAATTGCTTTGGAAAGTAGACATCCTGGGCTTTCCAGCAATATATAATAGTCCATACTTTGCTCGAGATTTGATGGCCCAAACTAGCGTTCAAAATTAGCACAAAAGTTTTGGCGTAAAACGCCCAAACTGGCACAAAAGCTGGAGTTAAACGCCCAAACTGGCACAAAAGCTGGCGTTTAACTCCAAGAAAAGTCTCTACATGAAAATGCTTCAATGCTCAGCCCAAGCACACACCAAGTGGGCCCAGAAGTGGATATTTACGTCATTTACTCATTTTTGTAAACCCTAGGCTACTAGTTCTCTATAAATAGGACCTTTTGCTATTGTATTTTCAATCTTTGGACGTTTAGTTCTTCGACCATGAAGGCTGGCCTCACGGCCATGCCTAGACCTTGTTCTTATGTATTTTTAATGGTATAGTTTCTACACACCATAGATTAAGGTGTGGAGCTCTGCTGTACCTCGAATATCAATGCAATTACTATTGTTCTTCTATTCAATTCAGCTTATTCTTGTTCTAAGATATTCATTCGCACCCAAGAACATGATGAATGTGATGATTATGTGACTCTCATCATCATTCTCACTTATGAACGCGTGCCTAACAACCACCTCCGTTCTACATGCAAACAAGGCTTGAATGTGTATCTCTTGGATTCCGTAATCAGAATCTTCCTGGTATAAGCTAGAATCCATTGGCGGCCATTCTTGAGAATCCGGAAAGGCTAAAGCTTGTCTGTGGTATTCCGAGTAGGATTCAAGGATTGAATGACTGTGACGAGCTTCAAACTCGCGAGTGTTGTGCGTTAGTGACAGACGCAAAAGAATCATTGGATTCTATTCCGACATGATCGAGAACCGACAGATGATTAGCCGTGCTGTGACAGAGCGCGTTGAACATTTTCACTGAGAGGACGGGATTGTAGCCATTGACAACGGTGATGCCCAACATACAGCTTGCCATGGAAAGGAGTAAGAAGGATTGGATGAAGACAGTAGGAAAGCAGAGAGACGGAAGGGACAAAGCATCTCCATACGCTTACCTGAAATTCTCACCAATGAATTGCATGAGTATCTCTATCTTTATTTTATGTCTTATTTATCTTTTAATCATTCATCCTCCATAACCATTTGAATCCGCCTGACTGAGATTTACAAGATGACCATAGCTTGCTTCATACCAACAATCTCCGTGGGATCGACCCTTACTCGCGTAAGGTTTATTACTTGGATGACCCAGTGCACTTGCTGGTTAGTTGTGTGAAGTTGTGATAAAGAGTTGAGAATACAATTGTGCATACCATGTTGATGGCACCACTGATGATCACAATTTTGTGCACCAAGTTTTTGGCACCGTTGCCGGGGATTGTTCGAGTTTGGACAACTGACGGTTCATTTTGTTGCTCAGATTAGGTAATTTTATTTTACTTTGTTCTTCAAAGTTCTTAAGAATGAATTCTAGAGTTTTAGATGATGTTTTCATCATCACTAAAGCTGATTGATTCTCATCAATTTAGCTCTTGAATGGAATGTCTTGCTGAAGCTTTAGACTAACATTGCATGATTCCTGGAATTCTCATTATGAATTTTGAATCCATTATTTTTCCAATAATTTTCGAAAAAACCAAAAAAATTTACAAAATCTTAAAATCAAAAATATTTTATGTTTCTTGCTTGAGTCTAGTGTCTAATTTTAAGTTTGGTGTCAATTGCATGTGTTTATTTTTTTCGGAAATTACATGCATTATGTTCTTCATTGATCTTCAAGTTGTTCATGATGATTTCCTTGCTCTGATCTTTAAATTCTCTTGTTTTGTGTGTTTTCTTGTTTCTCATATGCATTCTCAATTTGTTAGTAGTATACGAACTTCTAAGTTTGGTGTCTTGCATGCATTGTTTATTTGATCTTAGTTGCATTTTGATTATTCCTCATAATTAAAAATTCAAAAATTTTTTTTTAAAAGTGTGTCTTTTCAAGTCAATAATACAGAGAATTGAAGATTCAGAACATACAGCAGAGGAATCAAACAGAAAAAGCTGGGCATTCAAAACGCCCCAGTGAAGAAGGAAAACTGGCGTTTAAATGCCAGCCAGGGTACCTGGCTGGGCGTTTAACGCCCAGAAAGGTAGAGTTTTGGGCGTTAAACGCCCAGAATGGTATCCATTCTGGGCGTTTAACGCCAGGATGACACAAGAGGGAAGATTTTGTTTTTAATTCAAATTTTTTTCAAGTTTTCATAATTTTTCAAAATCAAATCTTTTTCAAAATCATATCTTTTCAATCATATCTTTTCAAAATAAATTTCTTTCCATTTTCAAAAATACTTGCTAACAATTAATGATTTTATTCAAACATTTCAAGTATGTTGCCTTTTCTGTTGAGAAAGGTATAATGTCTGAATCATATCTTTTAAATTTCTTGTTAGCCAAGTCATTAATTTTAAAAATCAAATCTTTTTAAATTGTTTTTCAAACATATCTTTTCAATCACATATTTTTAAAACCATATCTTTTCAATCATATCTTCTTAATCACATCTTTTTCAAAATTAATTTCCAATCATATCTTTTTTATTTCTAATTTCAAAATCTTTTTCAAAATCACTTTATTTCTTTCCCAATCTTAATTTTCGAAAATCATTCATCAAATTTTCAAAAATTTTTTTAATTATTTCAAAATCTTTTTCTTTATTTTCGAAAATTCTTCCCCTCTTCTCACATCCTTCTATTTAAGGACTAACACTCCTCCATTATCAATAATTCGGATTCTATCTCTCTTGATAAGTTCGAATTTGTCTCTTTCTACATCCTTCTTCTATTTTTCTCTTCCTCTAACACCTCAAAGAATCTCTATACTATGACATAGAGGATTCCATACTTTCTTGTTCTCTTCTCTTTCATATGAGCAGGAGCAAAGACAAAAGCATTCTTGTTGAGGCTGATCCTGAACCTGAAAGGACCTTGAAGCGAAAGCTAAGAGAAGCTAAAGCACTACTCTCTGTAGAGGACCTAACAGAAATCTTCAAACTAGAAGAAGATATGGCAGCCAAAAACAACAACAATGCCAACAATGCAAGGAAGGTGCTGGGTGACTTTACTGCACCTACTCCCGACTTCTATGGGAGAAGCATCTCTATCCCTGCCATTGGAGCAAACAACTTTGAGCTTAAGCCTCAATTAGTTTCTCTAATACAACAGAATTGCAAGTTTCATGGACTTCCATTGGAAGATCCTCATCAGTTCTTAGATGAATACTTGCAAATCTGTTACACTGTCAAGACCAATGGGGTTGACCCTAAGGTCTATAGACTTATACTCTTCCCTTTTGCTGTAAGAGACAGAGCTAGGATATGGTTGGACTCACAACCTAAAGAAAGCCTGAACTCTTGGGAAAAGCTAGTCAATGCCTTCTTGGCAAAGTTCTTTCCACCTCAAAAATTGAGTAAGCTTAGAGTGGAAGTCCAAACCTTCAGACAGAAGGAAGGTGAATCCCTCTATAAAGCTTGGGAAAGATACAAACAATTGATCAGAAAGTGTTCTTCTGACATGCTTTCTGA
This sequence comes from Arachis hypogaea, assembly GCF_003086295.3. Taxonomy (NCBI): domain Eukaryota; kingdom Viridiplantae; phylum Streptophyta; class Magnoliopsida; order Fabales; family Fabaceae; genus Arachis; species Arachis hypogaea. The sequence goes on along the minus strand of NC_092053.1, from coordinate 42,104,015 downwards.
ATGGAGCATCATAGGTATCTTCTATGATGGTCTGTCTGAACTGTCCAAGATGTCATTGGACAGCTCTGCTAGAGGATCTCTTCATCTGAAGAAGACGCCTGCAAAAGCTCAGGAACTCATTGAAATGGTTGCAAATAACCAATTCATGTACACTTCTGAATGGAATCCTGTGAATAATGGGACAAATCAGAAGAAAGGAGTTCTTGAGATTGATACTCTAAATGCCATATTGGGTCAGAACAAAATATTGACTCAGCAAGTCAATATAATTTCTCAAAGTCTGTCTGGAATGCAAGTGCCAGGCAGTACTAAGGACTCTTCATTTGAAAAAGAAGCTTATGATCCTGAGAACCCATCAATGGAAGAGGTGAATTACATGGGAGAACCCTATGGAAAAACCTACAATTCTTCATGGAAAAATTATCCAAATCCCTCATGGAAGGACCAACAGAGGCCTGAACAAGGCTTCAACAACAACAACGGTGGAAGAAACAGGTTTAGCAATGGCAAGCCTTTTCCATCATCATCTCAGCAGCAGACAGAGAATTATAAGCAGAGCCACTCTGACTTAGCAACCATAGTCTCTGATCTAATTAAAACCACTCAAAGTTTCATGACTGAAACAAGGTCCTCCATTAGAAATTTGGAGGCGCAAGTGAGTCAGCTGAGCAAGAAAATTACTGAACTCCCTCCTAGTACTCTTCCAAGCAATATAGAAGAGAATCCAAAAGGAAAGTGCAAGGCCATCAACATGGCCAAATTCGGAGAGGAGGAAGAGGCAGTGATCGCCACTGAGGAAGACCTCAATGGACGTCCACTGGCCTCCAATGAGTTCCCAAATGAGGAACCATGGGAATCTGAGGCTCACACTGAGACCATAGAGATTCTATTGGATTTACTTCTGCCATTCATGAGCTCTGATGAGTATTCTTCCTCTGAAGAGGATGAAGATGTCACTGAAGAGCAAGTTGCTAAGTACCTTGGAGCAATCATGAAGCTAAATGACAAGTTATTTGGTAATGAGACTTGGGAGGATGAACCCCCTTTGCTCACCAAAGAACTGGATGACTTGACTAGGCAGAGATTACCTCAAAAGAGGCAGGATCCTGGAAAGTTCTCAATACCTTGTACCATAGGCACCATGACCTTCGAGAAGGCTCTGTGTGACCTAGGGTCAAGCATAAACCTCATGCCTCTCTCTGTAATGGAGAAGGTAGGGATCTTTGAGGTACAAACTGCAAGAATCTCACTGGAGATGGCAGACAATTCAAGGAAACAGGCTTATGGACTTGTAGAGGATGTCTTGGTAAAGGTTGAAGACCACTACATCCCTGCTGATTTCATAATCCTAGAGACTGGAAAGAGTATGGTTAAATCCATCATCCTTCGAAGACCCTTCCTAGCCACAGCAAAGGCTGTGATTGATGTTGATAGAGGAGAACTGATCATCCAAATGAATGAAGACTCCCTTATGTTTAAGGCTCAAGGATATCCCTCTGTAACCATGGAGAGGAAGCATGAAGAGCTTCTCTCAATACAGAGTCAAACAGAGCCCCCACAGTCAAACTCTAAGTTTGGTGTTGGGAGGCCACAACCAAACTTTAAGTTTGGTGTTGAACCCCCACATTCAAACTCTAAGTTTGGTGTTGGGAGGTTCCAACATTGCTCTGAGTATCTATGAGGCTCCATGAGAGCCCACTGTTAAGCTATTGACATTAAAGAAGCGCTTGTTGGGAGGCAACCCAATGTTATATTTATCTATTTTCTATTGTTATTTTATGTTTTCAATAGGTTGATGATCATGTGAAGTCACAAAATCAATTGAAAAAGTAAAAACAGAATGGAAAACAGAATGAAAAATAGCACACCCTGGAGGAAAAACTTGCTGGCGTTTAAACGCCAGTAAGGGCAGCAAATGGGCGTTTAACGCCCAGTCTGGCACCATTCTGGGCGTTTAGCGCCAGAAAGGGGCACCAGACTGGCGTTTAACGCCAGGAATAGGCAAGAAGCTGGCGTTAAACGCCAGAAAAGGGCAGCAGCCTGGTGTTTAACGCCAAGATTGGCAGAAAGGGCGTTTTTGCACGCCACTCGGTGCAGCGATGAGCTATCCTTGACACCTCAGGATCTGTGGACCCCACAGGATCCCCACCTTCCCCACCACTCTCTCTCTTCCTCACCCATTCACCAATCACCTCATTACCTCTTCCCCAAAAACCCCTCACCTATCAAATCTAACCATTCTCTTCACCACTCATATCCATCCTTCATAAAACCCCACCTACCTCACCATCCAAATTCAAACCACTTTCCCTCCCAAACCCACCCATAATGGCTGAACCCGACCCCTCTCTCCACTCCTATATAAACCCATCTTCACCCCCTCATTTTCACACAACCTAAACACTACTTCTCCCCCTTGGCCGAATCACAAAGCCCCCTCCATCCCCTCTATTTCTTCTTCTTCTACTATTTTCTTTCTTCTTTTGCTCAAGGACGAGCAAACCTTCTAAGTTTGGTGTGGTAAAAGCGTTGCTTTTTGTTTTTCCATAACCATTTATGGCACCTAAGGCTGGAGAAACCTCTAGAAAAAGGAAAGGGAAGGCAAAAGCTTCCACCTCTGAGTCATGGGAGATGGAGAGATTCATCTCAAGGGTGCATCAAGACCACTTCTATGAAGTTGTGACCAAGAAGAAGGTGATCCCCGAGGTCCCTTTCAAACTCAAAAAGAGTGAATATCCAGAGATCCGAAGGAGAGGTTGGGAAGTTCTTACTAACCCCATTCAACAAGTCGGGATTTTAATGGTTCAAGAGTTCTATGCCAATGCATGGATCACCAAGAACCATGATCAAAGTGTGAACCCGGACCCAAAGAATTGGCTTACAATGGTTCGGGAGAAATGCTTAGATTTTAGTCCGGAAAATGTAAGGTTGGCATTCAACTTGCCCATAATGCAAGGAGATGCACACCCCTACACTAGAAGGGTCAACTTTGATCAAAGGTTAGACCAAGTCCTCATAGACATTTGTGAAGAGGATGCTCAATGGAAGAGAGATTCAAGAGGGAAGCCGGTTCAACTAAGAAGGCATGACCTCAAGCTCGTGGCTAGGGGATGATTGGAGTTTATCCAACGCTCAATCATTCCCACTAGCAACTGGTCTGAAGTTACTATAGACTGGGCTATCATGATTCATAGCATCATGATTGGAGAGGAAGTAGAAGTTTATGAGGTTATATCCCAAGAACTCTATAAGGTGGCAGACAAGTCCTCTACCTTGGCAAGGTTAGCCTTCACTCATCTCATTTGTCACCTCTGTAATTCAGTTGGAATTAACATAGAGGAAGACATCCTCATTGATGAGGACAAGCCCATCACTAAGAAAAGAATGGAGCAAACAAGAGGTCCCACTCATGGACATGAGCATGAGGAAATTCCTCGTCATGAAATCCCTGAGATGCCTCAAGGGATGCACTTTCCTCCACAAAATTATTGGGAGCAAATCAACACCTTCTTAGGAGAATTGAGTTCCAATATGGGACAACTAAGGGTGGAGCACCAAGAACATTCCATCCTCCTCCATGAAATTAGAGAAGACCAAAGAGTCATGAGAGAGGAGCAACATAGGCAAGGAAGAGACATTGAGGAGCTCAAGCACTCCATAAGATCTTCAAGAGGAAGAACAAGCCGCCATCACTAAGGTGGACCCGTTCTTTAATCCCCTTGTTCTTTATTTCCCTGTTTTTCAAATTTTTATGCTTTATATCTATTTATGTTTGTGTCTTATGATCATTAGTGTCTAAGTATCTATGCCTTAAAGTTATGAATGTCCTATGAGTCTATCACCTTTCTTAAATGAAAAATGTTCTTAATTGAAAAAGAAAAAGAAATGCATGAATTTTGAATTTTATAACAGATTAATTATTTTGATGTGGTGGCAATGCTTTTGTTTTCTGAATGTATGCTTGAACAGTGCATAAGTCTTTTGAATTTGTTGTTCATGAATGTTAAAATTGTTGGCTCTTGAAAGAATGATGGAAAAGGAGAAATGTTGTTGAAGATCTGAAAAATCATCAAATTGATTCTTGAAGCAAGAAAAAGCAGTGAATATTCAAAAAAAAGAGAGAAAAAGCAAGCAGAAAAAGCCAATAGCCCTTTAAACCAAAAGGCAAGGGTAAAAAAATAAAAAGGATCCAAGGCTTTGAGAATCAGTGGATAGGAGGGCCCACAAGAATAATATCCTGGCCTAAGCGGCTAAAGCAAGCTGTCCCTAACCATGTGCTTGTGGCGTGAAGGTGTCAAGTGAAAACTTGAGACTGAGCGGTTAAAGTCGTGATCCAAAGCAAAAAGAGTGTGCTTAAGAACCCTAGACACCTCTAATTGGGGACTCTAGCAAAGCTGAGTCACAATCTGAAAAGGTTCACCCAGTTATGTGTCTGTGGCATGTATGTATCCAGTGGTAATACTGGAAAACAGAGTGCTTTGGGCCACGACCAAGACTCATAAAGTAGCTGTGTTCAAGAATCATCATACTTAACTCGGAGAATCAATAACACTATCTGGATTCTGAATTTCTATAGAAGCCAATCATTCTGAACTTCAAAGGATAAAGTGAGATGCCAAAACTGTTCAGAGGCAAAAAGCTAAAAGCCCCGCTCATCTAATTAATACTGATCTTCATAGATATTTTTGGAATTCGTTGTATATTCTCTTCTTTTTTATCTTATTTGATTTTCAGTTGCTTGGGGACAAGCAACAATTTAAGTTTGATGTTGTGATGAGCGGATAATTTATACGCTTTTTGGCAATGTTTTTAGTATGTTTTTAGTATGTTTTAGTTAGTTTTTATTATATTTTTATTAGTTTTTATTTAAAATTCACTTTTTTGGACTTTACTATGAGTTTGTGTGTTTTTCTGTGATTTCAGGTATTTTCTGCCTGAAATTGAGGGACCTGAGCAAAAATCTGATTCAGAGGCTAAAAAAGGACTGTAGATGCTGTTGGATTCTGACCTCCCTGCACTCGAAGTGGATTTTCTGGAGCTAAAGAAACCCAATTGAAACGCTCTCAATTGTGTTGGAAAGTAGACATCCTGGGCTTTCCAGAAATATATAATAGTCCATACTTTGCCCGAGATTTGATGGCCCAACCTAGCGTTCAAATCAGCACAAAAGTTCTGGCGTAAAACGCCCAAACTGGCACAAAAGGCCCAAACTGGCACGAAAGCTGGCGTTTAACTCCAAGAAAAGTCTCTACACGAAAATGCTTCAATGCTCAGCCCAAGCACACACCAAGTGGGCCCGGAAGTGGATATTTACGTCATTTACTCATTTCTGTAAACCCTTGGCTACTAGTTCTCTATAAATAGGACCTTTTGCTATTGTATTTTGAATCTTTGGACGTTTAGTTCTTAGACCATGGGGGCTGGCCTCACGGCCATGCCTAGACCTTGTTCTTATGTATTTTCAATGGTAGAGTTTCTACACACCATAGATTAAGGTGTGGAGCTCTGCTGTACCTCGAATATCAATGCAATTACTATTGTTCTTCTATTCAATTCAGCTTATTCTTGTTCTAAGATATTCATTCGCACCCAAGAACATGATGAATGTGATGATTATGTGACTCTCATCATTATTCTCACTTATGAACGCGTGCCTGACAACCACCTCTGTTCTACATGCAAACAAGGCTTGAATGTGTATCTCTTGGATTCCTTAATCAGAATCTTCGTGGTATAAGCTAGAATCCATTGGCGGCCATTTTTGAGAATCCGGAAAGTCTAAACCTTGTCTGTGGTATTCCGAGTAGGATTCAAGAATTAAATGATGGTGACGAGCTTCAAACTCGCGAGTGTTGGGCGTTAGTGACAGACGCAAAAGAATCACTGGATTCTATTTCGACATGATCGAGAACCGACAGATGATTAGCCGTGCTGTGACAGAGCGCGTTGAACATTTTCACTGAGAGGACGGGATTGTAGCCATTGACAACGGTGATGCCCAACATACAGCTTGCCATGGAAAGGAGTAAGAAGGATTGGATGAAGACAGTAGGAAAGCAGAGAGACGGAAGGGACAAAGCATCTCCATACGCTTACCTAAAATTCTTACCAATGAATTGCATGAGTATCTCTATCTTTATTTTATATCTTATTTATCTTTTAATCATTCATCCTCCATAACCATTTGAATCCGCCTGACTGAGATTTACAAGATGACCATAGCTTGCTTCATACCAACAATCTCCGTGGGATGGACCCTTACTCGCGTAAGGTTTATTACTTGGACGACCCAGTGCACTTGCTGGTTAGTTGTGCGAAGTTGTAATAAAGAGTTGAGATTACAATTGTGCGCACCATGTTGATGGCGCCATTGATGATCACAATTTTGTGCACCAATCGACCTTGGCCGGGTCTACAGAAATGCCTTTACCCGAAACTACGTGTCCTAACACTATGCCTTGTCTCACCATGAAGTGACATTTTTTGAAATTGAGGACAAAGTTAGTGTTAACGCACCTCTCTAAGACCTTAGCCAAGTTATCTAAACAGCTATCAAAAGAAGTCCCATATACACTGAAATCGTCCATAAAGACTTCCAGACAACCCTCCATGAGATCAGAAAAGACATGATTCATGCACTGCTAAAAAGTGGCGGGTGCATTGATAACCCAAATGGCATCCTTTTGTAAGAAAAGGTACCAAAGGGACAACTAAAGGTGGTCTTTTCCTGGTCCTCAGGAGCAATATGTATCTGGAAGTAGCCAGTAAAACCATCAAGGAAGCAGTAATGGGATTTACCTGAAATTCGATCCAACATTTGGTCAATAAAGGGAAAGGGGTAATGGTTTTTCCTTGTTGCAGCATTTAGCTTCCTATAATCAATGCATACCCGCCAAGCATTTTGCACCCTTGTCGTGACCATTTCACTATCTTTCTTCTTGATAGCAGTGATTCCTGATTTCTTTGGAACAACTTGAACTGGGCTCACCCACTCACTATCAGAAATCAGATAAATAATGGCTGCATCAAACAACCTTGTGACTTCCTTTTTTACCACATCAAGAATGATGGGGTTGAACCTTCTTTGAAGTTGTCTAACCGGCCAAGCTCCCTCTTGGAGGAAGATGCGATGCATGCACATACATGGGTTAATCCCCACAAGGTCAGCCAAGCTCCAACCGATTGCTTTCTTGTGCTTCTTTAGGACCTCTAGGATCTTCTCTTCTTATTGGCTAGAGAGCTCACTAGCAATGATTACCAGAAACCTTTGGTTGTCCTCAAGGAATGCATATTTCAAGTGAGAAGGTAGAGGCTTCAATTCGGTTTTCACTTCAAGTTGAGGTTCTTTTTCACCATGATCATGAAGCTCATCCTCATCGATTTTCTCTTGTTTATCCTCATGTTTATCCTTCCCTTCAATAATAGGATAGTACAACCTGTTGTAATCTTCACTTTGTATCTCCGCTACTACCTCGTCAATTACATCACATCGGAGAACGGAGTGCTCTTAAGGTGAATGTCTTATGGCCTCTTCCAAGTTGAACTTGATGGTCTTGTCACCTACCTCAAAAGAGTATGTGCCGGTAAAGGCATCCAATTTAAATTTAGAGGCCTTCAAAAAAGGTCTACCAAGCAAAACGGAGGAAGAACTTCTATTATCCGTTGGAGGCATTTCAAGGATATAGAAATCAACTAGAAACACTAAATCCTTGATTGTCACAAGCATATCTTTCGCTATCCCTACTATGGTGATCACACTCTTATCGGCTAAGACAAATTTGGCGGCCGACCTTTTCAATGGAGCTAAATTCAACCTTGCAAATATAGAGAGTGTCATGATACTCACATAGGCCCCCAAATCACACATGCAATCATAAAAGGTAACTCCACCAATCCAACAAGATACTAAACATGGTCCGGGGTCACTACACTTTTCCGGAATGGATTTCATCAATGAGGAAATGGAACTACCCAATGACAATGTTTCCAACTCACCAGTCCTATCTTTATATGTACACAAGTCTTTTAAAATCTTAGCATACTTCGGAATTTGTTGAATGGCATCAAGAAGTGGAATGGTTACCTCAACCTTCTTGAATACTTGAAGCATGTTTAGAACAAACTCCGGAGTTTTCTTGGCCTTCTTTACCATGGAAGGGAATGGAATAGGAATGGATTCATCCACTATGGCCTTTCTCTTGGGCTCCTTAAGGCTCACTTCTTCTTCCTCTTGCCTTGTGTCTCCCTCATCTTCCTCATATTGAACTTCAACAACTACTTCCTCCTCATGGAGGTCTTCCATGGGCCTAGGAGGTATTTCTTCCAATGTAGTCCCCGACCGTAGAGTGATGGCGTTAAGGCTGCCCTTTGGGTTAGGAAGGGGTTAGGATGGAAGGCTAGAAGAGCTTAAGGGTTGGTTGGTGTTTGTATTGTTGGTGGAAGGTAGGGACATCCTTGAGAGCATTTCGGTTATGTTGGACATTTGAGCACTCATGTTGCCAAATTGTGCATTGAGATTCCTAGTGTTCTCTTCATTTTTCTCTATCATAGCCCTAAGTCTCTCTTGCTCTTAGTAGAGTGCACGGTGAGAGTCATCACCTTGGTTTGTGGAAGAGGAAGAAGGTTGATTAGTTTGTTGCCTTTAGTGAGGTGCTTGGTATTTATGGTGGTTGTTTTGGTTTTGTTGTGAGAGTTGGTATGATTGATTATGGTGGTTTTGGTTGGCTTGGTGGTTATTTTTGTGGTATTGGAAAGAAGATTGGTAGTTTTTGTGGTATTGAAATACTTATTTGGAGAGTGGGGCTTGGATGGCTTAGATTGATTGAGATGCCTTTTGTCCTTGGTGAATCTCCTTAAGGAGAGTGGTCATTTCTCCAAGCACTTTAGTCAAAGCCAATTCAGAAGGAGGTAACTCCACCACACTCTTGGGAGGATTGTTCCTCACTCTCACATGTTAGGTAGCCTCGGCGACATCATTGATCAAACTCCATGCTTCCGCTGCTGTTTTGTTCTTAGAAAGGGAACTACCACTAAAGGCGGTGAGTAATCTCTTATCCGCTGCACAAAGACCTCCAGTGAAATACCTAATGAGCAAGTGAGTGTCTAACCCATGATGTGGACAAGATTCCAAAAACCTCTTAAATCGAGTCCAATATTCATAGAGTGTGTCTTGGTCTCTTTGCATTATACCAGAAATTTCTTTCCAGATGTAGTCGGTCTTCTCCGGAGGAAAGAACTTTTCTAAGAACTCTCTTCTCAAAGGTCCCATTCAGTCACCACTTCATCAAGTTGGGAGTAGAACCATTCTTTTGCTTACCCCTCAAGAGAGAAGGGAAATCAAAAACCATGATAGCAATCTCATCGGCACCATGCCTTCGAGCCGTAGAACAAGCTACTTGAAAGTCTCTCAAATGCCTAATGGGGTCTTGGCCCGGTAGTCCATGATACTTAGGAAGCAAGTTAATCAGACTATTCTTCAGCTTAAAATTAGGATCAAGATTCAGATACCTAGCTTGCAACAGTTGAAGAATGAGATCTGGCACTCCTTGTTGGTGCAAGGTAATCCTATGTGGCTCTGCCATGCGGTTTTCACCTGTATTATGTAAGGATATATTAGTAGTGCTAACAGAGGAGTAGGAAGTTCCTTCGTTGAATGTGGACTCTAGATCACTCTCGGTACCGTCTAGTGTTTCGGAAGGTTCCTCAAGAGAGGCCGAAGCACTAGCCGTGTAATCCAACCGCCGCCTAGCTTGCCGAGTATGTAGTAAAGTTCTTTCAATTTTGGGGTCAAACTCGACAAAGCTAGAATCTGGTTGAGACTGAGTCATTCAACTTAGAAGTCATAGCTCATACATTAAATGAAATCTAAACTAAAAACAAACTAACAAAAGCAAGTAAACTATGTACAATATTCACATATTCACATAACCAATATCAAAGCTCACGTTGCAACCACTCCCTGGCAACGGCGCCAAAAATTTGATAAGAAAATTATGGTCGGTCTAGAATTTCATCAATAGAAAATCATTGTCGTTGTCATAGTATAGTCCTAGACCAACATATAATCCTATCGATCAAATTTTGATATGGTTGTCACAAAGTCAACCCCAATAAAAAATAACCGAGAGTATTGGTCTCGGGTCATCCTCAAGAGAATGGACAAACATGTTCATCAATATTGGTTAGAATTCAGGGTTGGGAGTCATAAACAAGAATTTAAACTACTAAACTTAACATGCAAGAAATCTTAAAGGGAAAGAAACTAAATCAAAGCAATTAAAGTAGGGTATAAGCAAATTCAATCTAGCAAGATAACATATAAATCTATTTCTACTATAAGACTAAGTAAACAACTAAACTAACTATAACAAGAATCAAGTAATTGGAATTTTTTGGGTTTCAAATATGAATAATAAAAGGAACCCTTGGCTAGGCATAGGAATTGGGATCACCATCCTTGTCTAATAACCACATATTGACACTTATGAGGAACCAAACCCATTAAGTCTACTTCTACAAGTGAAATATGTCAAATAGGCTTGATCAATTTCAACTCATAAGTTTTAATCCAACTACTAATTGGCTTAATAGTAGATTGGCGTCAATGGGTATCAATTTGACCAACAAGGGTTCTCAAAGCACCAATTCAATTAGACTCAATGACTCAAGGTCACCCAATTCCCTTAGCCTAGGCCAAGAGTATAGAGAACTACTCCATAATCAAAGAAAACATTTCATCAAACACATGGTATGCACTAACTAAAGACATATTTAAATTGCAAAACTAATTGGAAATTACAAGTACCCATTAACAATTATCAATAGAGAACAACTAAAATAACACTATCAATTATAGAAAACATCAATGCACTCATAGAAATTTAAAATCCACAAAGTTCATAAGATGAGAAGAAAAAGGGAAAATGACAAGAAAACACAAATTCAACACAAGATCTAAAAAAATTATAACTAGAGAACTCAAATTAAGTAATTGAAACTAGAATTAACAAGACCCAATTTAGAAATTCAACAAAGGATAATCAAAACAAACTAAATCTAGAGAGAAGTAAGAGTTTCCCTCTCTAGAAAAATAAGAACCTAAAACTAGCTAAAATTATGTGTATTGTGCGAATGATTGGATCCTCCTTTTCCCCTTGGTTCCTTGGGTCTTTTCCATGCAAAATTCAGCTCAGATTGGGCCTAGAGCTTCTCAGAAATCGCCAGCCACATTTTCCATTAATGAGGTCACGTGCTGGACGTCACACGTGCTCGTTGGCCACGCGTGCGCGTCATATGAACTCCTCGGCCACGCGTACATGTTGGTCATGCGTACGCATCGATGGGATTTCGCATCACCACGTGAATGCACCAGCTTTTGCATGCCAGTCCTAGCTACATGTGGCCACACGTGCACGTCAGCCACGCATGCGCGTCGCCACCAATCCTCCAAAGCTTCATTCCTCATGTCCCTTCCACCATCTCCTAGGACATTATTGCCCTATAGATCCTGAATCCACTTAACAAACACATCACGGCATCGAATGGTAATAGAAGAGGATTAAAATTTGGCCTTTTTAGGGTTAAAGAAGCATGTTTTAAATCATGAAGCAAAATTAGGAAGTAAACACAAAACCATGCAATTTATACGAATAAGTGTGAAAAATATTGATAAAACCCTCCAAATTCTACACAAGATAAACCACAAAATTGGGGTTTATCAGCTTGCCTTGACTGTTTGTTTGTCCATGCGAATTATCAGAGATGGAGGTATGGAGGAAAGGAGGAAAGACTTAGAGTTACGGTTAAGTTAAGTTAGACTTAGATATCCTAGAAGACTGATGAGCAGATATTTTTTATACGCTTTTTGGTGGTATTTTCATGTAGTTTTTAGTATGATTTAGCTACTTTTTAGTATATTTTTATTAGTTTTTAAATAAAAATCACATTTCTGGACTTTACTATGAGTTTGTGTGTTTTTCTGTGATTTCAGGTATTTTCTGGCTAAAATTGAGGGACATGAGCAAAAATATGATTCAAAGGCTGAGAAAGGACTGCAGATACTGTTGGATTCTGACCTCCCTGCACTCTAAATGAATTTTCTGGAGCTACAGAAGCCCAATTAGCGCACTCTCAATTGCTTTGAAAATTAGACATCTTGGGCTTTCCAGCAATATATAATAGTCCATACTTTGCTCGAGTTTTGATAACGCAAACTGGTGTCTAAACGACAACTTTCTACCATTTTCTGGCGTTAAACGCCAGAACTGGCATAAAAGTTGGAGTTAAACGCCCAAACTGGCACAAAAGCTGGAGTTTAATGCCAGGAATAGCCTATGCACGTGAAAGCTTCAATGCTCAGCCCAAACACACACCAAGTGGGCCTCGAAAGTGGATTTCTGCACTATCTATCTTAGCTTACTCATTTTCTGTAAACCTAGGTCACTAGTTTAGTATAAAAACCACTTTTACAGATTCATTTTGCATCTCATGACATTTTACATCAGAACTTGTATTTTCTACGGCATGAGTCTCTAAACTCCATGGTTGGGGATGAGGAGCTCTGCTGTGTCTCGATGGATTAATGTAATTACTTCTATTTTCTATTCAATCACGCTTGTTTCTATTCTAAGATATTCACTCGCACTTCAACATGATGAATGTGATGATCCGTGACGCTCATCATCATTCTCACCTATGAACGCGTTCCTAACAACCACCTCCGTTCTATCTGCAATAGCTTGAGTGTGTATCTCTTGGGTTCCTGGTTCACGAGTTTGATTGCATCTCCTGACAACAAAGCATTCAAATCCGTGAGACCAGAGTCTTCGTGGTATAAGCTAGAATCAACTGGCAGCATTCTTGAGATCCGAAAAGTCTAAACCTTATCTGTGGTATTCCGAGTAGGATCTGGGAAGGGATGACTGTGACGAGTTTCAAACTCATCAATGTTGGGTATAGTGACAGTGTGCAAAAGGATCAATGGATCCTATTCCAATACTAGTGAGAACCGACAGATGATTAGCCATGTACATGGACCATTTTCACTGAGAGGATGGATGGTAGCCATTGACAACGGTGATCCACCAACATACAGCTTGCCATGGAAGGAGCCTTGCGTGCGTGAAGAAGAAGACAGTAGAAAAGCAAAGATTCAGAAGACAGAGCATCTCCAAAACCTCAACCTGTTCTCCATTACTGCATAACAAGTATTATTTATTTCATGTTCTTTTACTTTTCACAATTAAAACTAAGAATTATTACTAATATCTTGACTAAGAGTTACAAGATAACCATAGCTTGCTTCAAGCCGACAATCTCCGTGGGATCGACCCTTACTCACGTAAGGTATTACTTGGACGACCCAGTGCACTTGCTGGTTAGTTGTGCGGAATTGCAAAAGTGTGATTGCAATTTCGTGCACCAAAGACCACCTTTTATGGCTTCCGTTCAATCCTTTTAAGCTTTATAATCTGAGTGTCGTTGTTCTAAGATTGCCTCTGGCATTCCCAGGACCTTATATATTATGTGCGTGGCACCTTTACCATGCTGAGAACCTCCGGTTCTCATTCCATACAATGTTGTATTTTTCAGATGCAGGTCGAGAGGCATCTTGCTAGGCGTCTGGAGCTCTCCGCAGCGAAGTGGGCTTTTGGGTTGATATTTCTGTGCTATTTTGTTATATATATTTATGAGTGTAGATTCTCCCTATGTATCTATATTTTACTTTTTTACCTCTTAGAGGTTTATGGAGAATTAGGGTTTATCTTTGTATTTTGGATTTTGAGGTATGTATATATGTATGTAAATATTCTTCGGCCAGCCTTAGTTTTGCAGGCTGAGTTAGGAGCTTGTTATATCATTCTCTTGTCTCTCTATTCCTATTTCCTATTTTGTTATTCTTTTAAACCTTAGTCTTCTTCATACGCAAGTAATCACATTTTCTGAGCGTTGCGCTTTTATTTTCGCGATTTTTGTTTCACCTAATTTTCAAGGCTCCTAGTTTATTATATTATATCTTCTATTATATGTATATATTTTATTTTTAGAGGTCGTAGTGCCTCGCCACCTTTGTTTTACATCCTAGGTGTAAAGCTCTGTGTGGTAGGGTGTTACAATCAGAGTGGCGTAGCCAAAAGCGTGACATTCTGATAGTAAGAGTGTTACACTAATTTTGTTACCCTTCTTTGTGTTTATGTTGATGATATAACTGATAACAATGATATCGAACTTCAATTACTAATTCAATAATTACATTCAATATTCTCTTTAAAAGATCTTGGCAAATTCAATTTCTTCCTTGATTTAGAAGCAACATACATTAATAACACAAATTCTTCATGACACATGCCAATTCAGCTTCTACTCCAATGGTTAATTCTAACAAATTAAGCTTTAAAGATTCACCACACTTTGAAGATCCCAAACTATTCAGATTTATTGTAAGTGCACTCTACTATTTGACACTGACAAGGCCAGATTTGACATATGCAATCAGCAAAATATGTCAATACATGCATAATCCTATAGTGTACCATTGGAGAGAACTCAAATGTATTCCCAAATACATCAAAGGCACCATGAATCAATGACTCCTTTATATATCTTGTACTGACTCGAGATTATTTGCCTTTTCAAATGCTGATTGGAAGCTGATGCAGATGATCTAAAATCTGTTATAGAATATTGTGTATACTTGGGCACCAATCTGATTGCTTGGAAGAGTAATAAACAACATGTTGTTAGTAGATCAAGTACCGAATCAGAGTTTCCTGCACTAGCAGCATCTCAATCTGAATTGATTTGGACACAGAACTTACTTCAAGAATTACATCACTCCCTTACAACACCTCCAACTATATACTGTCATAATCAAAATGCTTGTGTGCTTGCAACCAATCCCATTTTGCATAGCAAGTCTAAGCACTTTGAATTGGACCTCCATTTTATTAGAGATCAAGTAACTCAATGAAAATTAATTGTCAGCAACATTCCTTCTCAAGATCAAGTAGTTGGCATCTTTAATAAACCAATTTCTATCACTCTTTTTACCAAATTTTGTAGCAAACTTTGAGTGAGCTCATATCTCACTCTTAGTTTGAGGGGGCCATGAAGGATAAAGATAAAGATCAAGAAAGAAGAGTTGTATTAGAGAATGGTTAGTTAAAATCTCTTAGAAAGTTAGCATAGAAACTGCTCTGTTAGAGTTAGTTAGTAAACTTCCTATATATAGCAGTTGGATTCTGTTCCAAGTAATGCATTAATTCTTAGTTTCCAAAACGTAATACAAATTTCATTTTCTCTCTACTCTTTGTCAATCTCTCTTCAATTCTTCTATCATTCATTCTTTATTTTCATTAATTCATTTCAATCTATCTTCTCTGCATAACTGCAAATATTAACAAGGAGCATGACTTAAAAGTTGATAAGATCACAAAACAAAGCAAATCAAACTTGTCAGGGCCGTACACGTAGTTGCTCGCCTATGCAGTAGCTAGAAGGTGGTACACGCGGACGACTGCATGTGCAAAGTATTGCCACTTACGCAGCTGCGCAAACACACGACGTGCTTAAGTAAAGCACATGAGCTCACGTTTTGGCCCCAAAGACCCCCAAATATTAAAGGGAACATGGGTAAAATAGTTTTAGGTCCTTATTAGATTTGGTTTTATGTTTTTAGTAGAATTTTTAGAGAAAGAAGTCCTCTCATCTGTCTAGAATTAGAGTTTAGTTTTAGGTTAGATTTTTTATTTTAATATTAGTTAAAAGTGGCAAGATTCAAGCTCTAAGTTATCATTTCCTTCCATTTTCATTTGGTTTGCACTTTTTTTTAGTTTTAATTCACTTCATGTTATGAATGCTTGGTGTTTGGACCTTTAATTTGAGTTTAATGAATAATTTTTTAGGTATTTTAAATTTGTTTTTTTGTGTTGATTTTATGTTATTGCAAATTTTGTGATCTTAGACTTAGACTTTAATTACTTGAAAGTTTATGTTTTAATTATGCTTATTATGTGTTTGTTAAAATGTCTAATTTAAAAATAGAGTAGTTTACTTATTTGGTTTTGGAATATGAGCTTGGTTAGTCTTCAGCTACACAATTGGTCTTAATTAATTGTAATTAAAGTGGTTGAATTGGCCTAATTAACATCACTTTAACTGCCTTGCATATTATTAGTGGTCGACTGGTTAGAATTTTGTTAGTTAGGTTGAGAAACTCTAGTAAACTTCATCATTATTATAGGTTAACCTAATAGGAAGATAGGATTGATCCAAATTGGTCTGGCTAGGTTAGCATAATTCCAATTGATCTTCTATGTTATTTGATGAGCGGATAATTTATACGCTTTTTGACATTGTTTTTAGTATGTTTTTAGTAGGATCTAGTTACTTTTAGGGATGTTTTCATTAGTTTTTATGTTAAATTCACATTTCTGGACTTTACTATGAGTTTGTGTGTTTTTCTGTGATTTCAGGTATTTTCTGGCTGAAATTGAGGGACTTGAGCAAAAATCAGATTCAGAGGTTGAAGAAGGACTGCTGATGCTGTTGGATTCTGACCTCCCTGCACTCAAAGTGGATTTTCTGGAGTTACAGAACTCGACATGAAGCGCTTCCAATTGCGTTGGAAAGTAGACATCCAGGGCTTTCCAGCAATATATAATAGTCCATACTTTGGCCAGGAATAGATGACGTAAACTGGCGTTCAACGCCAGCTCTCTGCCCAAATCTAGCGTCCAGCGCCAGAAAAGGAGCCAAAACCAGAGTTGAATGCCCAAACTGGCACAAAAGCTGGCGTTCAACTCCAAGGAGGACCTCTACACGTGCAACACTCAAGCTCAGCCCAAACACACACCAAGTGGGCCCAGGAAGTGGATTTATGCATCAATTACTTACTCATGTAAACCCTAGTAGCCAGTTTATTATAAATAGGACCTTTTACTTTTGTATTAGGCATCTTTTTGACCATCTTTGGATCTTTGGATTACCTTATGATCCTTTGATCACGTTTTAGGGGGCTGGCCATCTCGGCCATGCCTGGACCTTCACTTATGTATTTTTAACGGTAGAGTTTCTACACTCCATAGATTAAGGTGTGGAGCTCTGCTGTTCCTCAAAGATTAATGCAAGTACTACTGTTTTCTATTCAATTCATCTTATTTCGCTTCTAAGATATCCATTCGCACCCAAGAACGTGATGAAGGTGATGATTATGTGTGACGCTCATCACCATCTCCCCTATGAACACGTGCCTGACAAACACTTTCGTTCTACATGAAATAAGCTAGAATGAATATCTCTTAGATCTCTTAACCGGAATCTTCGTGGCGTAAGCTAGAATGATGGCGGCATTCAAGAGAATCCGGAAAGTCTAAACCTTGTCTGTGGTATTCCGAGTAGGATTCAATGATTGAATGACTGTGACGAGCTCCTAACTCGCGATTGCAGGGCGTTAGTGACAGACGCAAAAGGATAGTAAATCCTATTCTAGCATGATCGAGAACCGACAGATGAATAGCCATGTCGTGACAGGGTGCGTGAGCATATTATTCACTGAGAGGATAAGATGAAGCCATTGACAAGGGTGATGCCTCCAGACGATTAGCCGTGCCGTGACAGGGCATTGGATCATTTTCCCGAGAGATGACCGAAAGTAGCCATTGACAGTGGTGATGTATCACATAAAGCCAGCCATGGAAAGGAGTAAGACTGATTGGATGAAGACAGCAGGAAAGCAGAGGTTCAGAGGAACGAAAAGCATCTCCATTCGCTTATCTGAAATTCCTACCAATGAATTACATAAGTATTTCTATCCCTTCTTTTATTTATTATTCGAAAACACCCTTATCACTTTATATCTGCCTGACTGAGATTTGCAAGGTGACCATAGCTTGCTTCATACCAACAATCTCCGTGGGATTCGAGCATTACTCACGTAAGGTATTACTTGGACGACCCAGTGCACTTGCTGGTTAGTTGTATCGAAGTTGTGAACCATGGTATTGGCACCATGTTCTTGGCGCCATTGCCAGGGAAAGAAAGAGCCATGAATTCTACATAATTAAAGTGTAATCACGATTACGCGTACCAAGTTGCTCACGTTGCCAGGGATATTTCGAGCCTGGACATCACAATTTTGTGCACCAAGTTTTTGGCGCCGTTGCTGGGGATTGTTTGAGTTTGGACAACTGACGGTTCATCCTGTTGCTCAGATTAGGTAATTTTCTTTTTATTTTATTTTCAAAAAATTTTCAAAAATATTTCTAAAATTTTCTCATCTGTTTTCGAAAAAAAATAAAAATGTTTTCAAAAAAATTTTATTCAAAATTTTTAAGAATGAATTCTAGTGTTTCATGAAGCATGTGAAGCCTGGCTGGCTGCAAAGCCATGTCTAAATTCTTTTGGGCTGAGGCTTCCAACCATCACTTTTATACGACTGTAGGGTATGTCAGGCATGTCATGTCTGAATTACATGCTGAAGCTTGGCTGGCCATTGGCCATGTCTAGTGTTTTGGACCGGAGCTTTCATCGAAAGCTTGGCTGGCTAGTGAGCCATGTCTAATTCCTGGACTGAAGCTTTAGACTAACATGGCAAGATTCCTGGAATTCATCTTAAAAATTTTGGAATCCTTATTTTTCTTTTTCATATAATTTTCGAAAAAATCCAAAAAAATTAGAAAATCATAAAAATCAAAAACATTTTTTGTGTTTCTTGTTTGAGTCTTGAGTCATGTTATAAGTTTGGTGTCACTTGCATATGCATTTTGCATTTTTCGAAAATATCATACATTCATAGTGTTCTTCATGATCTTCAAGTTGTTCTTGGTAAGTCTTCTTGTTTGATCTTGATGTTTTCATGTTTTGTGTCTTTTCTTGTTTTACATGTGCATTTTTCGTTTCTTAGAGTCTAAACATGAAAGATTTCTAAGTTTGGTGTCTTACATGTTTTCTTTGCATCAAAAAGTTTTCAAAAATATGTTCTTGGTGTTCATCTTGACATTCATAGTGTTCTTGGTGTTCATCTTGACATTCATAGCATTCTTGCATGCATTCATTGTTTTGATCTAAAAATTTCATGCATTGCATAATTTTCATGTTTTTCATAAAAATTTCAAAAATCAAAAAAATATCTTTCCCTTTTTCTCTCATCAAATTCGAAAATTAAGTTGACTTTTTCAAAAATTTTTAAAAATCAAAGTTGTTTCTTATCTCTTTCAAAATCTTTTTCAAAAATCAAATCTTTTTCAAAATTCTTAGTTATTTTCGAAAATTCCAAAAATATTTTTCAAAAATATTTTTCTTATTTTTATATCAAATTTTCGAAAATAACAATAACAATTAATGTTTTGATTCAAAAATTTCAAGTTTGTTACTTACTTGTTAAGAAAGATTCAAACTTTGAGTTCTAGAATCATATCTTGTGATTTCTTGTGAATCAAGTCATTAATTGTGATTTTAAAAAATCAAATCTTTTTCAAAAACTAATTTCAATCATATCTTTTCAAAAATATCTTCTCATCTTATCTTTTTAAAAAATTTGATTTCAAAATATCTTTTCTAACTTCCTAACTTCTTATCTTTTCAAAATTTGTTTCAATTAACTAACTAACTTTTTGTTTGTTTCTTAACCTTTTCAAAACTACCTAACTAACTCTCTCTCTCTAATTTTCAAAAATATCTTCCTCCTTTTTCAAAATTTCTTTTTAAATTAGTAATTATTTTATTTTTTTTTTATCTTAATTTTCGAAAATCACTAACATTTTTCAAAAACTATTTTCAAAAATCACTAACTCCTTTTCAAAAATAATTTTCGAAAATTCCCTCCTTCTCTCTCATCTTATGCTATTTATTTATTCATCTACTAACATCTCTTCCTCACATCATCACCAAATTCGAACCCCCTCCTCTATCTGTGTTCGAATTTCTTCTTCTTCTCTTCTACTAACAATAAGGAACCTCTTTACTGTGACATAGAGGATTCCTCTTCTTTTCTTTTTCTCTCCTCTTTCTTATGAGCAGGGACAGAGAAAAAGGCATTCTTGTTGAAGCTGATCCAGAACCTGAAAGGACTCTGAAGAGAAAATTAAGAGAAGCTAAATTACAACAATCTAGAGACAACTTGATTGAAAATTTTGAACAAGTAAAGGAGATGGCAGCCGAACCCAACAACAATGCAAGGAGAATGCTTGGTGACTTTGCTGCACCAAATTCCAATTTACATGGAAGAAGCATCTCCATTCCTGCCATTGGAGCAAACAACTTTGAGCTGAAACCTCAATTAGTTTCTCTAATGCAGCAGAACTGCAAGTTTCATGGACTTCCATCTGAAGATCCTTTTCAGTTCTAAACTGAATTCTTGCAGATATGTGATACTGTTAAGACTAATGGAGTAGATCCTGAAGTCTACAGGCTCATGCTTTTCCCTTTTGCTGTAAGAGACAGAGCTAGATTATGGTTGGATTCTCAACCCAAAGACAGCCTGAACTCTTGGGATAAGCTGGTCACGACTTTCTTAGCCAAGTACTTTCCTCCTCAAAAGTTAAGCAAGCTTAGAGCTGATGTTCAAACCTTCAGACAGAAAGAAGGTGAATCCCTCTATGAAGCTTGGGAAAGATACAAACAGTTGACCAAAAAGTGTCCTTCTGACATGCTTTCAGAATGGACCATCCTGGATATATTCTATGATGGTTTATCTGAGCTATCAAAAATGTCACTGGACACTTCTGCAGGTGGATCCATTCACCTAAAGAAAACGCCTGCAGAAGCTCAAGAACTCATTGACATGGTTGCTAATAACCAGTTCATGTACACTTCTGAAAGGAATCCTGTGAGTAATGGGACGCCTATGAAGAAGGGAGTTCTTGAAGTTGATACTCTGAATGCCATATTGGCTCAGAATAAAATATTGACTCAGCAAGTCAATATGATCTCTCAGAGTCTGCATGGAATACAAGCTGCATCCAACAGTACTCAAGAGGCTTCTTATGAAGAAGAAGCTTATGATCCTGAGAACCCTGCAATAGCAGAGGTGAATTACTTAGGTGAACCTTATGGAAACACCTATAACTCATCATGGAGAAATCATCCAAATTTCTCATGGAAGGATCAAAAGCCTCAACAAGGCTTTAATAATGGTGGAAGAAACAGGTTTAGCAATAGCAAGCCTTTTCCATCATCAACTCAGCAACAGACAGAAAACTCTGAACAAAATAATTCTAATTTAGCAAACTTAGTCTCTGATCTATCCAAGGCCACTGTAAGTTTCATGAATGAAACAAGGTCTTCCATTAGAAATTTGGAAGCACAAGTAGGCCAGCTGAGTAAGAGGATCACTGAAATCCCTCCTAGTACTCTCCCAAGCAATACAGAAGAGAACCCAAAAGGAGAGTGCAAGGCCATTGACATAAGCACCATGGCCGAACCTGTGAGGAGAGGAGAGGACATGAATCCCAAGGAGGAAGACCTCCTGGGACGTCCAGTGATCAATAAGGAGCTTCCCTCTGAGGAACCAAAGGACTCTGAGGCTCATCTAGAGACCATAGAGATTCCATTGAACCTCCTTATGCCCTTCATGAGCTCTGATGAGTATTCCTCTTCTGAAGAGAATGAGGATGTTACTGAAGAGCAAACTACCAAGTTTCTTGGTGCAATCATGAAGCTGAATGCCAAATTATTTGGCATTGATACTTGAGAAGTTGAACCTCCCTTGTTCATCAATGAACTAAGTGATCTGGATCAACTGACATTGCCTCAGAAGAGACAGGATCCTGGAAAGTTCATAATACCCTGTACCATAGGCACCATGATCTTTAAGGCTCTGTGTGACCTTGGTTCAGGGATAAACCTCATGCCCCTCTCTGTAATAGAGAAACTGGGAATCTATGGGGTGCAAGCTGCTAAAATCTCATTAAAGATGGCAGACAGTTCAAGAAAAAAGGCTTATGGACAAGTAGAGGACGTGTTAGTAAAGGTTGAAGGCCTTTACATCCCTACTGATTTCATAGTCCTGGATACTGGAAAGGAAGAGGATGAATCCATCTTCCTAGGAAGACCTTTCCTGGCCACAGCAAGAGCTGTGATTGATGTTGACAGAGGTGAAATAGTCCTTCAATGGAATGAGGACTCCCTTGTGTTTAAAACTCAAGAATCTCCCTCTGCAACCATGGAGAGGAAGCAGAAAAAGCTTCTCTCAAAGCAGAGTCAACCAGAGCCCCCACAGTCAAACTCTAAGTTTGGTGTTGGGAGGCCACAACCAAACTCTAAGTTTGGTGTTGAACTCCCATATCCAAACTCTAAGTTGGGTGTTGGAGAGTCTCAACAAAGCTCTGCACATCTGTGAGGCTCCATGAGAGCCCACTGTCAAGCTATTGACACTAAAGAAGCGCTTGTTGGGAGGCAACCCAATTTTTATTTATCTAACTATATTTTTCTTAGTTATATGTCTTTGTAGGTTCATGATCATGTGGAGTCACAAAATAAATAGAAAAATTGAAAACGGAATCAAAAACAGCAGAAGAAAAATCACACCCTGGAGGAGCATCTGTCTGGCATTCAGCGCCAGAACAGAGCATGGTTCTGGCGCTGAACGCCCAAAATGGGCAGCTTCTGGGCGCTGAACGCCAGAACAGGCATGGTTCTGGCGTTCAATGCCAAAAATGGCACACAAATGGGCGCTGAACGCCCAAAATGGCCACCAACCTGGCGCTGAACGCCCAGAGTTGTGTATAAAGGCATTTTTACATGCCTAATGGGTGCAGGGATGTAAATCCTTGAACACCTCAGGATCTGTGGACCCCATAGGATCCACTCAGGACCTGTGGACCCCACAGGATCCCCATCTACCTCCTCTCACTTCTTTTCACCACTCTCTTTCACACAACCCCATAAACACTCTTCCCCAAAAACCCTTCACCAATCACCTCAAACTCTCTTCCCCATCACCTCTTCACCACTCACATCCATCCACTCTTCCCCATAAACCTACCTTATAAACTCCACCTACCTTCAAAATTCAAAACCAATTTCCCACCCAAACCCACCCATATGGCCGAACCTTAACCCCCCCTCCCTTCCCTATATAAAGCCATCCATTCTTCTTCAAATTCACACAACACAACCCCTCTATACCCTTCTTGGCCGAACCACATCACCCTCTCCCTCTCCTCCATTTCTTCTTCTTCTTCATCTATTCTTTTGTTTATTGCTCGAGGGCGAGCAATATTCTAAGTTTGGTGTGGTAAAAGCATAACTTTTTTGTTTTTCCATTACCATTGATGGCACCTAAGACCGGAGAATCCTCTAGAAAGGGGAAAGGGAAGACAAAAGCTTCCACATCCGAATCATGGGAGATGGAAAGGTTTATCTCCAAAGCCCATCAAGACCACTTCTATGATGTTGTGGCCAAGAAGAAGGTGATCCCTGAGGTCCCTTTTAAACTCAAAAGAAATAAGTATCCGGAGATCCGACATGAAATTCAAAGAAGAGGTTGGGAAGTTCTAACAAATCCCATCCAACAAGTCGGCATCCTAATGGTTCAAGAGTTCTATGCCAATGCATGGATCACCAAGAACCATGATCAAAGTAAGAACCCGGATCCAAAGAACTATGTTACAATGGTTCGGGGGAAATACTTAGATTTTAGTCTGGAGAATGTGAGGTTGGCGTTTAACTTGCACATGATGCAAGGAGATGAACGCCCCTACACTAGAAGGGTCAACTTTAATCAAAGGTTGGACCAAGTCCTTATGGACATATGTGTAGAAGGAGCTCAATGGAAGGTTGACTCCAAAGGCAAGCCGGTTCAACTAAGAAGATTGGACCTCAAGCCTGTAGCTAGAGGATGGTTGGAGTTCATTCAATGCTCAATCATTCCCACTAGCAACCGGTCTGAAGTTACTATAGACCAGACCATCATGATCCATAGCATCATGATTGGAGAAGAGGTGGAAGTTCATGAGATTATACCTCAAGAACTCTACAAGGTGGCTGACAAGTCTTCCACTATGGCAAGGTTAGCCTTTCCTCACCTCATTTTCCACCTATGCAATTCAGCTGGGATTGACATAGAGGGAGATATCCTCATTAAAGAGGACAAGCCCATCACTAAGAAAAAGATGGAGCAAGCAAGAGAGCCCATTCATGGAGCTCAAGAGGCGTATGAAGCTCATCACCATGAGATCCCAGAAATGCCGCAAATGCACTTTCCTCCACAAAACTATTGGGAGCACATCAACACCTCCCTAGAAGAATTAAGTTCCAATATGGGACAACTAAGGGTGGAACATCAAGAGCACTCCATCATGCTTCATGAAATAAGGGAAGATCAAAAAGCAATGAGGGAGGAGCAACAAAGACAAGGAAGAGACATAGAAGAACTCAAGGACATCATTGGTTCCTCAAGGAGGAAACGCCACCATCACTAAGGTGGATTCATTCCTTGTTCTTATTTCTTCTGTTTTTCGTTTTCTATGTTATGTGCTTATCTATGTTTGTGTCTTCATTACATGATCATTAGAAGTAGTAACTATGTCTTAAAGTTATGAATGTCCTATGAATCCATCACCTCTCTTAAATGAAAAATGTTTTAATTCAAAAGAACAAGAAGTACATGAGTTTCGAATTTATCCTTGAACTTAGCTTAATTATATTGATGTGGTGACAATGCTTCTTGTTTTCTGAATGTATGCTTGAACAGTGCATATGTCTTTTGAAGTTGTTGTTTAAGAATGTTAAATATGTTGGCTCTTGAAAGAATGATGACTAGGAGACATGTTATTGATAATCTAAAAAATTATAAAAATAATTCTTGAAGCAAGAAAAAGCAGCAAAGAACAAAGCTTGCAGAAAAAAAATAGAAAGAAAAAGAAAAAAGCAAGCAGAAAAAGCCAAAAGCTCTTAAAACCAAGAGGCAAGAGCAAAAAGCCAATAACCCTTAAAACCAAAAGGCAAGGGCAATAAAAAGGATCCCAAGGCTTTGAGCATCAGTGGATAGGACGGCCTAAAAGGAATAAAATCCTAGTCTAAGCGGCTAAACCAAGCTGTCCCTAACCATGTGCTTGTGGCGTGTAGGTGTCAAGTGAAAACTTGAGACTGAGCGGTTAAAGTCAAGGTCCAAAGCAAAAAAAGAGTGTGCTTAAGAACCCTGGACACCTCTAATTGGGGACTTTAGCAAAGCTGAGTCACAATCTGAAAAGGTTCACCCAATTATGTGTCTGTGGCATTTATGTATCCGGTGGTAATACTGGAAAACAAAGTGCTTAGGGCCACGGCCAAGACTCATAAAGAAGCTGTGTTCAAGAATCATCATACTGAACTAGGAGAGTCAATAACACTATTCGAAATCTGAAGTTCCTATAGATGCCAATCATTCTGAACCTCAATGGATAAAGTGAGATGCCAAAACTATTCAAGAGGCAAAAAGCTATAAGTCCCGCTCATATGATTGCAGCTCTGTTTCATTGATAGTTTGGAATTTATAGTATATTCTCTTCTTTTTAGCCTATTTGATTTTCAGTTGCTTGGGGACAAGCAACAATTTAAGTTTGGTGTTGTGATGAGCGGATAATTTATACGCTTTTTGACATTATTTTTAGTATGTTTTTAGTAGGATCTAGTTACTTTTAGGGATGTTTTCATTAGTTTTTATGTTAAATTCACATTTCTAGACTTTACTATGATTTTGTGTGTTTTTCTGTGATTTCAGGTATTTTTTGGCTGAAATTGAGGGACTTGAGCAAAAATCAGATTCAGAGGTTGAAGAAGGACTGCTGATGCTGTTGGATTCTGACCTCCCTGCACTCAAAGTGGATTTTCTGGAGCTATCGAACTCGAAATGGCGCGCTTCCAATTGCGTTGGAAAGTGGACATCCAGGGCTTTCCAGCAATATATAATAGTCCATACTTTGGCCAAAAATAGACGACGTAAACTGGCGTTCAACCCCAGCTCTCTGCCCAAATCTAGCGTCCAGCGCCAGAAAAAGGAGCCAAAACCAGAGTTGAACGCCCAAACTGGCACAAAAGCTGGCGTTCAACTCCAAGGAGGACCTGTACACGTGCAACACTCAAGCTCAGCCCAAACACACACCAAGTGGGCCCAGGAAGTGGATTTATGCATCAATTACTTACTCATGTAAACCCTAGTAGCCAGTTTATTATAAATAGGACCTTTTACTTTTGTATTAGGCATCTTTTTGACCATCTTTGGATCTTTGGATTACCTTATGATCCTTTGATCACGTTTTAGGGGGCTGGCCATCTCGGCCATGCCTGGACCTTCACTTATGTATTTTTAACGGTAGAGTTTCTACACTCCATAGATTAAGGTGTGGAGCTCTGCTGTTCCTCAAAGATTAATGCAAGTACTACTGTTTTCTATTCAATTCATCTTATTTCGCTTCTAAGATATCCATTCGCACCCAAGAACGTGATGAAGGTGATGATTATGTGTGACGCTCATCACCATCTCCCCTATGAACACGTGCCTGACAAACACTTCCGTTCTACATGAAATAAGCTAGAATGAATATCTCTTAGATCTCTTAACCGGAATCTTCGTGGCGTAAGCTAGAATGATGGCGGCATTCAAGAGAATCCGGAAAGTCTAAACCTTGTCTGTGGTATTCCGAGTAGGATTCAATGATTGAATGACTGTGACGAGCTCCTAACTCGCGATTGCAGGGCGTTAGTGACAGACGCAAAAGGATAGTAAATCCTATTCCAGCATGATCGAGAACCGACAGATGAATAGCCGTGCTGTGACAGGGTGCGTGAGCATATTATTCACTGAGAGGATAAGATGAAGCCATTGACAAGGGTGATGCCTCCAGACGATTAGCCGTGCCGTGACAGGGCATTGGATCATTTTTCCGAGAGATGACCGAAAGTAGCCATTGACAGTGGTGATGTATCACATAAAGCCAGCCATGGAAAGGAGTAAGACTGATTGAATGAAGACAGCAGGAAAGCAGAGGTTCAGAGGAACGAAAAGCATCTCCATTCGCTTATCTGAAATTCCTACCAATGAATTACATAAGTATTTCTATCTCTTCTTTTATTTATTATTCGAAAACACCCTTATCACTTTATATCTGCCTGACTGAGATTTGCAAGGTGACCATAGCTTGCTTCATACCAACAATCTCCGTGGGATTCGACCCTTACTCACGTAAGGTATTACTTGGACGACTCAGTGCACTTGCTGGTTAGTTGTATCGAAGTTGTGAACCATGGTATTGGCACCATGTTCTTGGCGCCATTGCCAGGGAAAGAAAGAGCCATGGATTCTACATAATTAAAGTGTAATCACGATTACGCGTACCAAGTTGCTCACGTTGCCAGGGATTGTTCGAGCCTGGACATCACAATTTCGTGCACCATTATTGATGGTTAATTGGTTTGGATCTTGTTAGTTCAATTAGTTGACAAACTCTAATAATTACTATCACAATATTGTGGTTAACTTGTTAGAATAATTTACTCTCTTTTATTAACATAAGTAAAATAGCAGTGATAGATAATCCTAAAAAATATGTCTAAGCCAAGTTCCAGTTTAATTCCTTTTAGCCCTGTTTACTTTAATTGCTTTAATTTGTAATTTCGTTGCTAATTCTCCTTTTTAATTTGTTTTCTTAGCTTGCACCCAAAACTCTTCAATCCATAATTAATCTATACAATCCTTTCTTGAAATACCACTCGAGTCTAAACCCCAAATTTAACTTTTAGAAGGTTTAAAGAACCTTTATTATCATTTCAAATTTGATTGTGGAAGCTGGTATTCGGAGTGTACTATAATGACAACGATATAACAACTTAAGATTTTACTCTGGATTCAATTTTTGCACATCAATTACTAATGCTAAATGATTTCTTATCTCTATCTCATGTAACTCAAGATTGAAATAGACTAACAATAATACTACTTTATAGTTATGTTCTAAATGAGTCTTTCCACAAAATTGAAAAGACAGGCTCTTTGAAACTATTGTATGTCTTCGTTTATATCTCCTTTGATTTTATCTTTCATGAATTTGTGGTTTTTTCTCATGGTATTAATACACAATCTTTTTGCATTTCTAAGTGAAATTTTTTATATTAGATATATTAATATAATTTAATTGAGGTAGCAGAATTGAGACAAAACTTTGGGGAAAAAAGGGAGGATTTGAACACAAAAGTTATATAATAGCATTTATACTGAATGGAATTTGTAAATATAAATATTTTTGAAATATGACACTAGTATATTAATAAATGAATAACTTTATAAATTGTTGAGTTTGAAAAACTAATAATATTTTATAGATGATAACTAAATATTAATATTAGATTAAAATTTAATTATGTGTTTGATTATTTTGTTAAGTGTGTAGCAAATTAAATTAATCAAAACAAGCCTAAGAAGCAAGAAAATAGACCAATAAACAAATGAAGCCCAATATTGATCAAACAAAATACTCATATTATATGTTCAATTGAAAGAAAGAGTGGCTAATCTTCATCGAAAATTGAAAGCAAGCAATCTGACCAAAATAAGGAAGAAAAGAAAGCAATTGCCCCAAGATTATAAACAAGTCCAAATAAGTTGTTAACTAAGTAATTCAATTTCATCTCAATCTGAACCAGACTCCACCATCGAAACCAAATTCTCTCTTCCTTTTGTCCAATCTCACATGATTTTTCAGAAGAAAAAGTAAGAAAAAGGGGAAGCTCTGACTTAGGGCAAAATTGAAGAATAAAAAAGCAAGTTTCCAAATCCAAACAAAGAAGAGTAAGTCAAAGAGGTTAGGGCAAAAGTCAAGACCACATCCGAAGGGCAAATCACAAAAAAAAAGTTTCCACATTTGTGTTTCATTGAAGCTCGATGAAGAAATCCTCTCTTTACAAGCACAGAAGTAGAAAGCTGAAAATATTGAAGATCATGGAGCTCTGCTGTGAATCAACATTCAAGAATCTGACTTAAAGTCAAAGCAAGAATGAAGGGTTCAGATTCAATAAGTAAGATGAAAAAGGTTAAAAGAGAAGATAGAAGGTATGGATGCATGTATGGTTAAATCATTGCTTCTACCCTATCTCTCCTTTATCACACCGTTGCTGCTTTTGATGTTTAGGAAAAAAAGTTAAACAAGTACTGAAGCAAGTCTCAAGTCCTGGAAGTTTCACTCCTCTATTAAAGGGGTGAAGGGTCAAAGATTGAAATATGGAGAGAAAGCACAAAGTTTGGTTTCCATAGCTCACTAAGCTATCCATTCTTCTCCTCCATGGTTCTCATTGAATGTCTTATTTTCTCAATCTAGTATTTCTTTGTTTTTAATGGAAAAAGGCAATATAGTGAGGATTTTATGAAAAAGTCATTGAGTGGAAAAAGGCAAGAGAGTTAGAGTTGGAGAAAAACCTATGTTTATTTCAGAAATTCTTTGTAAGTTTTTCTATTTTATTATCATGATCTTGAGGGGATTTCCTTATAAGTTGGGTTAGCACTTTGTTGTTGAAAACTAGGGTGATTTTTTAGTCAAGTCTGATTTGAGTTAGAAACTGGATTTGTCCCATACAGGATTAATTAGAATCCTAGGGAGAATTGATGATTGTAATTCTGTTGAAAGATAGTGAAATTCTGTCATTATTGTGATGGAGACTGGGTGTAGGCTACATTGCATTGAGTAGCCGATCCAAGATATATGGCCGTGTCACTTCTTTTTCTCTTCTCTGTTTCTGGTTCTGCACTTTAAGAGAGGAAACAAAAGTATCTCTTGATTCTTCTATCCAGCTATACTTCACTGTAACACACCTTACTCGTAACTCTATTTTACCTCCTACCGCATCAAGAGACAAAATCAAAGTATCTCTTGATTTTCTACTCAAAGTGTCATAATAATATCCCAGTTAAAAAGCAAAATAAAAATAGGCCAAGATTCAACCCCTTTTTTCTTAACCACTGATATTCATCACAAATAAAAATTATAAAATACTTAAAAATAATACTCTTTAAATCTTAAGTAATTTGATATTTTCAATAATTGAAATAAAAACATAATTTTTTAATATTTTTTATCAATATAAATAACCAAAATAAATGAATATTTGAATGTCTCTGTTTAAAAAATTTCAATCAAAGAATTCATAATTCATCAAAAATAAAATAATATTAAATTAAGTAAAAAGAATAAAAGAAAAATAAAACTTTAGTGATAGTAACTGAAGGTTAGAAAAGGAGACAAGAAAAGATATTTATGGAGGCAAAAGCTTTTGTGGGATGTTTTTAGTTAGTCAAAATTTGAAAGTATGGATTCGAACATAAGTATTCAAGTTATTGAGTTAAATAATTAAAAAATTCAACTAATTGGACAAATAATACTCTATGCAAAAAAACTACTAATGTTTATATAAAAACTTTTGGGGAGGAGGTCATGCCTCCCGTTGCCATAAACAAAGCTCTGCCTTTGAGTATTGAGTTTATTATTTTAGAATAATCTATTAACTGTATCTCTCTTCCAAATTTAATATTGTCAAAGGTCAACATACTTCCTGAAAAATTACTTTAGTTGTAGGATAAAAAAAAAAATACCCAAAGTTTGAAGTTTATCAAGAATTTAAACTCTAGATTTTAATGTAGCTTCCTAAAATAATTTTGGTAACAAAATAAGAGTAATCATACTTGACTTGATGAATAAGATAAAAGTATATTAAAAAAAAGCTAATATAATTTAGAGTAAATTTAGGTTGTTTAAAAGAAAATTGTGTGTGTTAGGATACCTAGAATGAAGGATAGGTAAGTTTATCCAACACGTATGTATTGATTAGTTTTTTGGAAAAAAAATTAGAAAGTTAAAATTTATCCCATTACTTAAAATTTATATTTGTAAATTTTATTCTTTTATATTTTGATATATATAATATTTAATATATATAACTCTCATACTAATATTTTTTTTTATGAAATAACCCCTTTTCATTTCATTCAATTCAGTTAAAGTTCACATTGTAGATTTTATAGTGATTTTTCTCTTTCCTTTTTTTTTTCCCTCCATTGACTCCAACCCAATTTATCCTTTCTCTATTATTTATTTTTGACGTTTAGTTGTTATTAAACTCCAAAAATTCAAGTAAAATATATAATAACATTTGATTTTATTTTTATTAAGACGTACTTATTTGAATAATTTTGCGTTATTATTTTTATTATTTAAATTAAAACCATATTAAAATCATCATACATAAATGAAATTTAAAACAACTAATATAATTATATACTTAGTTAAATAAATATATACCCACAAAAAAAAAACAAGAAAATAAATAACACGATTGCCATGTGATATGCTTCTTAATATGAACCAACCTTCCAACAATGTATTTTGGCTCCAATGCATATTTGAATCCAAATGATAATATTCGAAATAATCCAAAATTCTCTATATATCCAGTGATGAAAGTTTTTCTTTTTCTTTGAAAGGGAAGGGGTTTTTTTTTTGGCGCGGGCGGGCGGGCGGGGGGGGGGGGGGGGGAGGGATTTCCGTTTCCTTGCACTCTAAATTATTCTACTAAAAATTTATGTAATAGAAATAATATAAAAGCAAAAGAATTTATTTGCCAAAACTTAAATAGGATAGACTAGAAATAATATATGGTATAAATAAGTTATATTGCTTTGTTTTATTCAATAGTTGTCATATATTTTTTTAAATTCTTAGAATTGTTTAAAAAAAACTTGAATTTGTATTAATATTATCAATCATATTTTGTACACATTAAAATTAATTATCAAAATCAGTCATTATTTTATTTAAATATAAAATATACATTAAAATAAATTAAATAATATATATTTATATATAATAATACATAATAATTAATTTTAATAACTATTTTTAGTATATAAATAATATTTTTGCAGTACTATATTATATTCTTTATCTCAAAAGGTGATAACTCTCTCTCTCTCTCTCCACTAAAATATAATCAGTCAAATGTTTGTAACCGGAAATATGATGCTGATTGATATCGTCTTCAAAAGAATAAAATATATAATCAGGCTACTTATTATTCGTTTCAGTTTTCTATGTATATAACAGGATTGTGCTATGTACTATCATCAATTAGGCTATATATGTGGTTTTAGAGAAAACTTATATATTATAAACGAGTGATGATGGGTCTAATTCAATCTAAAAATTAGTTTAAAAATGATCATTAATTCATATACACTTATAAGTATTGTAAAGGTTATATTCTTCACCAATACACATAAGACTAATAATATATTCCTTCACATCTAAGATTAGAGACCTAAAAATTAAATGACTAATTATTTTAAATCAGATAGATACATAAACTTTAATACTATATAAAAGTTGCATAAATCCGCTCAAATGATAATGATTATATTATCTCACATATACTTAAACTAACTCTTTAGAAAGCATATTCTTATTAAATGTACATTTGAGAGTTGTATATAAATGACCTAGCTTCCCCCTTGCTCCAATAAGACAACTAATTATAAAATAAAATCTCGTTTTTTGTTAAGACAAGAGAGACGAAAATATGAAGATACAAACGAAGAAGAAAGAAGCCTTGATGGAAATTGTGGGATCTAATATTATTTGTGTTTAGACACATGAAAAATTGTTCAAATATCTACTCCAATCCTCAAACAAGGGCAAACTACACTTGTTTCTCTTCGTATAAAACTATCTTATCTATATGGTCATGTATAATTTTTATAGACCTTTTTTCTCACATAATTTACATACTGATAGATTGAAAATTCACATATATATTATAAGTGATGTTCATAAAATATCATATTATAATTAAAATTATTTAATATATTTTGTTTATAAGCTTAATTACTAAGTTTTTTAGTCCTTATAGTTTTATCAAATTTTTAATTAAAATTTTATAGTTTAAAAATTTGTAATTGAATTCCTAAATTATTGGATAAGTATGTCCAATTATTATATCCTTTTTAACTATGTCTTGTTAAAAAGTATAATTTTTAAAATATTTATTTTTATGTTTGATATAGAATGAATTATGTAATATTTTAAAAATAAATATTTTTAGATCATTATATTTTTTAAAATTATAATTAGTAGTAAAGATTTAATTATAAATTTTTATTTAATATACAGACTTAATTACAAATATTTAAAATGTAAAGTTCAAATTAAAAATTTGATCAAACTATAGAAATTAAGAGAATTATTAAATATTGTTTATATTCAAATAAAACATATTAAATATTTAAAAAATGATGAAAATTCAAATGTAGCGATTTTTATGTGAATTTTGTAAGATCCCTAATTTGGAAAAGTTATTAATTAAATATTTATGGTCTATTATATTTATTTAAGATTATATTTTTAGAGATTTTATACATAAGTTGAGTAAATTCTTATTTATTATTTAGAGTTTTTATAAAAAAAAGTAAATAAATAAATAGTGAATATTCTATATGTCTTACTTTTAAATATTTAGATTTTTAACCTTATTTTATAAATAAAGGAGAATTAATTTACTTATCTCCAATTTTTATTTAATTAGCATTTAATTGAAACTAATTTACAAATTTGTAATTGGAAGGTATTTTAAAGATGGATATTTTATATTTAATTTGATTTTTAATTATTATTTTATCTTTTTATTTATTTTATAAAATTACACTACTATACCTAAAATTTTAATAAAAATACCTAAACTAACCCACACTACCCAAAACCCTAATTACACTCACTCACTCGGTCAGACCCACACACAACACATACACTAAACACAAATCTAACCTAACAAACCTAACCTAGCAGCTGAAAGGAAGAAAGAAGAAAAAGAAAAGAAAGGGGATCGGGGAAGGGGGGCCGGGGAAGAAGAAGAAAGGGATGAGAGGAGAGGGGAATCCGAGAGAGAGGAAGGGAGCGCCAGGGGAGGAGAAGCTCGCCGCCGTCAACCTTACCGCCGTCATCATCCAGGGAGCTACCACTCCTGGTCATCGTTGCTGAGCCCATCAACCCCGTCCCGCCTTTTGTCCTTGCCGCTGCCAGCTGCGCCATCGCGAAGAAGAGACGCGCGAGAGAAGAGGGGTCAATTCTGTAACCACCGCCGTGCCGTGCTCCATGTCGTCACCGCCACTGTTTCGTCACGAGTGAAGGACGCGCAAGGGAGGAAACAGAACCGCGAGGGAGCTCAACCACGGAGAGAGGAGATGCGCATCAGATCTGTTGCCGCCGGTCCACCCAGCTGACCCGTCCCCAAACCACGTCACTATCCGTGAAGCTATCTCTGTCGCCGCTGCCGGAGGTCACCATTGGAGCCGCCGCTCCACTTCTATCATTCTTCTTTTTACAGTGACTTGCCCATTCCTTGAAGCTCTTTCTATAAGCATTCTAGCTATCTGTGGTTAAGGACTCTGATGTATAGATGTTGTAAGGTTAATTTTATGGGTTTGCATGTCAAAAATTAAAGTTGTTGCTGAGCCACTGAAGCTCCTGGTCGTTGTCAGAGCTGCTGCCGGTTAAGTTTGGGGTGGCTGGCGCGTCGTTCTTTTATTCCAGTTAGTGTCTCCATCTCGGAATCCTTGCCTTTGGTTTTCTATTATGTGTTTTGAGGTTTCCACGATATTGATGTTTTAGGAGTTAATAACGGGGTTGCATGTTGGGACTTGAAGATGTTTATGCTGTGGCGAAAGTGTGCGGGCTATGAATTAAAGCTGTCGTTGACTTCGGGTCGAGAGGAAACAAATTTCTTGAGTCATTTGGATTGTGGTTTGAACATGTCGAGGTAGGGGCGTTTTCTTAAAATTCATTTTACTTTTAAGAGTTGTTATAAGTCTATAATAGTATGAAAAATATATTTTTATAATTACATGAGTTTTATGAATTGAATTGAACTATTTGGATGGCTGTGATCATTTATTTGATTGGTTTATTGAATTATTGAGGAAGCTAGATATTTTGATTTGCTGTTTTGGTTTGTTAAGTTGGTCGTTATTGAATTGATTTTTCTTGAATCACTGGAAGATGTTTAAATTTTGGAATTGGGTTTGATTTTGGAGAGGATTTGATATCTGAAACTAGTTGAGACTGGGTTGGAAATTGTGGTTTTGATGGGACCCGCGAGGGTGGCATAGTCCGAATTTTAGAGGAGATGCTGCCCAAATTTTTATAAAAATTAGAGACTCTGTTTAAAAATGGTTATTTAGAAAGATTCAGATTTTCAAGAATTTTATAATTTGATTTTTGAGAATTATAAAGAAAAAGTTTACGTTTGGTGCTTGGTTTATTTAGAAAAGAATAAATTATATTTTGAATCTGAATTCTTAAAGAAAGTAACGAGTGGTATGATGAGAATGAGTATGAGAGTGAAGATTGATTTTTGAGTATGATTTTTGAATAATTGAATGACAATGAGGATGAATGAGAAAGTGAGATATGAATTAGTATCGGAAATAGAAATGATAATTATGAGAAATTATTGAATATATTGAGTTTGGGGCATTGCCCCCATGTCAGCCGGGATTTTTCCCATAGTTACTATTGAGCTTGGGGTGTTGTTTTTCCCATGTCAACTTGGGGTATTGTTTTTCCCATGTCAGCTTGGGGTGTTGTCTCATCTCCCCATGTCAGCTTGGGATTCGTCCCATAGATATATTTGAGCTTGGGGGCGTTCTCTTCCCCATGTCAGCTTGGGGATTTTCCCCATGGTATATTTTTGAGCATGAGAACATGTCGGGATGGCTACGTAACTGATAGATGATATCATCAGCCATAGGATAGGCATTTATTATATGCACTTGTATGCTTTGCTTGAGTTTGAATTTGTTTGGGTCTGCCTAAATGCTTAACTGTTATTAACTGCTATCTGAGCTATTTGCTGTAACTATAATCTATACCTGTGTTTTCCTTATATGTTTTGCCTGTGTTTGTTTCTGTAGTGGTACCTTCGAGTTTGGATATTGATGGTGAGATGATGATTTGGTTGTGGAATTGTTTGAGTCGCTGAGTTGAAGGCTGTGATTGATCATTCATACTGTTAGGAAACTTTTAATTTTCTTTTATAGGAAAGACTGAGTTTGGAATTTCTGGATACTTAATCATTGAGTTTGAAAAACAATTTACCTACTATACATCTTCTTATAACAAATTCTGGAAATCTATGGTGAGACCATGTGTTAGGTTCTCACCCCCCTACAGACTTCTCTTTTCAGGAAATGGACGAAGAAGCTTATGAAGAGTAGTTCGGTTTAGCTTATGCGATAGAAGATGTTTTAGTTTAGTTATTATTATTCTTCCCTCGCCATTAATATTATAACTTTTGCAAGAGGGATAGGAGTTTTGATATGTGAAGTTTATATATTGGTATGATGTATATATATATATATATATATATATATATATATATATATATATATATATATATATATATATATTATTTGTAAGTATTGTAAATTGTATTGAAAGGTATGGTTGTATGTTTGAAAATCCGGTTTAAGATTTAAATAGGCTCATATTTTACTATTAAATATTTTAAAAGTCGTCGTAATACCCGAACTATCAGAGTGGCGCAACCGGAAGCGTGACATTTGATAGTTAGGCTGTTACAAATTTGATATTTAAAAATTATTAGATAATTTGATAAATTTAACTAAATTATTATAATATAGTATTCAATTATATATCAACTTCAGATAAAAATCAATGCAGATGAGTTTTCAGTAAAAAAAATGTTTCAAAAAGTTTCACATACATATACTATTGGTCCTATTGTTCCAACAAAAAACTATAATGCAAGTGAAAATCATCGTGGATCTCATATTATTCCATTGCTACATGCTCTATCATCTCATCTCCAGAAGGGTACTGTTCCGAGGGTTACTTGAAACTGTAGGTCGATCTCGGACGAGATCTTCTATACTGGTCAGAGCTGTTGTGTCCGATTTGTTGGATTGGGTGGTGGTGCTGATCCTTCGTCACCAGAGGGTACCTGCAAGGGACTCCGATGCTTAAGTTAGCAAGGGTATTAGGCAGGTTTTTAGTAGAATAAGAGTATGAGTTATACCTAGGTGCTCCAGTGTATTTATAATGTTTGTAGAGTGATCTTTCTGGGGATAAGATAGTTATCTTATCTTATCTTTGAGTGAAGTCATCTTTTATCTTTAAGGGAACCGCCCTTATCCTTCTAGGCTTGGGCTGCCTTTGGATATGGGTCGCGTTCCTTTACTTGGGTCTGATTTGGGCCTTTATTGTCGATTTGGCCGAACTCTTTGAGAAGAGATCGGGGATTCCAGACTTGAATAGGTCAATCGCTTTGTCTTCAAGCAGCCCGGGTTGTACAGCTCGACCCAGGGTATGAACAGTGCCCCTGCTCGAGCTCGGTCTTTCTTTTGAGGTCGAGTTTTTGGAACTTCGATCTCTTTTGGGGAAGCCGAACTCGAGCATTCTTTTGTTGGGTCTGTTTGTAGAACATCATTTAAGCAGCTTTAAATGCGGAACGTTTTTCCTTGTAGCGCGCGTTTTTGTACTTCCTTGGGAACATGCGAAGGTTTTAAATGCCCATTAACCTTCCCTTTCGCCGTTTCCTTTGCTTCCCACTTCTTTACTTCTTTTCAAAATTTTTCAAAGAGTTTCTCTTCTTTGTTTCTCCTCTTCTTGCTTCACCGCAACTTTTCTTGCGTTTTATCTTCTGCTTTTGAAGAGGCGATCGTTGGTGTTTGCTTCTTTTCAATCTCTTGATCATTCCTTCCCTTTTGCAGGTTGGTCTTCTCTCTTTCTTTTTTCTCTTCATTTTTATGCTTGGATATTTGTAATCCTTTTGATTTTTGTTTGGGAAAAGCTGGAAAGTTTGAATCTTTCTTTGCTTGCTGCGTCTGATTTTCTACTGCTCTGTGTGCTGTTTTAGGGTTTCTTTAATTTTGTAGAACCTTTCCTTATTTGCTGGTATTTTATGCGTTTTTAGGGTTTTGAATGCTGCTTACTGTTTCTAAATGTATCTTCTTGATTTCTTCCTTTGAAATAATGAACTGTTTGATTCTGAGAAAAGGTTGCGCCTTTGATGATTGTCCCTTTGCATGTTTTGATGTTTGATTTTTCTGATAGGCTGTAAAAGGTAATGACTTTGATAGATTATTTTGTGTTTTTGTGGAATGTTGCTATCGAAGGAGGGTTGCTTCCTTGTTTTGAGGGATGTAGGTCGTAGATTTTTCCTGAAACCTTACTCTGTTACTGCCTCCAAAGAATGCCCCTGGACCTTGGTGTGAGTCCTGGGGCCTCCTTTTGTTGTTTTGTATGCTTTAGCCCGGGTTGTATCCATATTTGTCCGAGATGTTTTTTGATTTGTCCAAGTTGTTTATTTAGTAATCCCTTTATCTTTTTCTTTGCTGTAGGACTAGTTGACCATGTCTTCTCGCAAAAATATTGTCAAGACATCTTCCAAGGTCCCTGAGGGTATGTCCGACTGGCTGGACTCCCTCGTCCTGATGTGTGTTTCCCTAGTTAATTCTGAGTTCTGCGCGGATCTTAGAAAACATCACCGAATCTGTAGTAGTAGGGATCAGGAGAAAAACTATGAATTGGTAGCACCTGACTCTGATAAAAGGGTTTGCTTTCCTACTCTGACCCAGGGGGAACGTCCCTTCTTCTATGCCTATGACTATTTTTTTAGCCAGCTAAACATTACTTTTCTTTTTACCTCCTTTGAGACCGACTTGTTGTGGTCGTGTAATGTAGCTCCATCCCAGCTCCATCCGAACTCCTGGGGCTTTATCAAGATCTTTTAGTTACTTTGCCAAGAGTTGGATGTCACACCTTCTCAAACTCTCTTTATATATCTCTTTGTTTTGACCAAGCCTGGGACTACCAAAAAGAAAGCTTCTTGGGTTTCTTTCAGGTCTGCCCAAGGGCACAAAGTGTTTTCTATGTATGATGAGTCTTTTAGGGATTTTAAGAACTACTTTTTTAAGGTCCGAGCTGTTGAGGGAGCTCGACCATTTTTCTTACAGTCGAATGGTGAACCTACCTTCCCCTTGTGTTGGCAAAAGAATGTTGTGGTGTCTCGATACTCGTGGGAGATGCTTGATGAGGTTGAGCAGGCCTTTGTAACTGTGTTGGAAGATATTTGGGGGGAACCTCCCCATCTCGATACAAAGAGATTTTTGGGGGACCCCTCTCTTGTCCGAGCTGAGCTGGGTAGTGACCGACTTCTTTTGCTCTGTTTTACTTGCTTTTGCTTCTAGTTTGTAACTTTTTTTTTTTGGTTATTTTTTTTTCAGAGATGGCAAAGACCAATGATTCCATGAAAGCCTTTAAGAAGGCGAGGAAGGCTACCGCTGGCCAGAACATCTCGGCTAAAGCTGCAGGGGAGGGATCTTCTCAAGTTCCTCCCAAGAAGCCGATCTTGAGCTCTGCTGGGCCGAGGAGGATGATTCCAACTCCTCAGGTCCATTTGATTGATCCTCCCCAGACTTCTGCTGCTACTTCTTCTCCTACTACTGGCCTTCCTCCAAAAAGACAGAGGACTGTTGAGCCTTTCAACTTGGACGCTCCTGACTTTGATGTCGTTGGGTTTGTTGATCAGCAAATTGCTCGTTATGGTGTTGTTCCTACTGACGATGTCT
Source organism: Arachis hypogaea (assembly GCF_003086295.3). NCBI lineage: Eukaryota > Viridiplantae > Streptophyta > Magnoliopsida > Fabales > Fabaceae > Arachis > Arachis hypogaea. The sequence goes on along the minus strand of NC_092053.1, from coordinate 42,064,417 downwards.
CCCTTCTTTGTCTCCCTTTCCCATTCATGCAACAAAGGCTTTTATGGAGGAGGCCAAATCAGAGTTTGACAGAATCAATGGGTTAAAAGAGGATCTCAAGGTGAAGGTGGCAAAGTTGGAAAAAGAGTTGGAGGGTGAGAAGACTCGGGCTACCGCTGCGGCGGCTTCTGCGAACTTGGCCGAGGAGATGGCGCATAAGCATAAGGAGAGCTATGTCTTAGCCTTTGGTGAGATGATGGAGCTTAGGGAGAGTTTGAAATCTGCCCAAGCCAACTATGCTGAGCTCCAGGGTCATCTTGTAGGTAGCGTGAATGCTGCTTACGAGAATTTGAAGGCTCAGGTTCGGGTTCTTGCACCCGAGCTCAACCTCACCTTATTCTGTCTGGACAACATCGTAGTAGATGGTAAGATTGTCCCTGATGGCTCGGATGATGATGATGCAGATGTAGACCCTCCTCCTATGCCATCTGCCAAAGCCTCTGTTGCCTTGCCTTCCTCGACTCCAGCAGCTGAGGTTGGCCAGCTCGAGTTTGACCCTGATGTCCAGATCTTGAACCGGGATGATGGGACGGTAGATGCGATACCCCTTCAAACTTGTCCTCCTTCACCTCGAGATACTGCTACTGGGGAGTCTTTGGATCCTTTATAATTTTTCTTTGATGTATTGTGTATAGCCCGGTCTGTGTGCTTTTGAACTCTTTATTTTTGTAACTTGTGATCTTGACTTGGGTATTTTGGTTGCTTTTCTATAGTAACTCTATGTAGAAAAACAAAGTAGCTTCTTGAGCTCTTTGAGGTCAACTCTTGGGTGTTCTCTTGAGCCTTTTATCATAGTAGCTTTGTTCCTTCGCGATATGCTTATCTGCATCGTTGTTTAGCATTTTTCAGGAATCCTTAGAATGTTGGACTCTTGTTGTCCGACCTCTTTCGATGGCTTTTACTTTCTGCATTAGTCGAACAAGGTTTCTGAGGCTAGTTCTATTCGACTTATTCTTTCTCAGTACTCCCATAGAATACTTGCGGGTTTGGTGGGGTTGTGGCTTTCTGTAGGTCGAGTTGTGTCCTTTTTAGCGCACGCCTCCTGTCGCGTTGAATCTTTTTGCTGAGTCCTTCGAGTTATTTTTAGTAATCCATCTTATTTGGACCTTGTTAGGTCTCTTTTGATGGATGACTTTTTATAACTTTGTAGCTTTTTAGGCTGACTTCATCATGTCGGTCCTTTCTAAGTTATTTTTAGTAATCCATCTTATTTGGACCTTGTTAGGTCTCTTTTGATGGATGACTTTTTATAACTTTGTAGCTTTTTAGGCCGACTTCATCATGTCGGTCCTTTCTAAGTTATTTTTAGTAATCCATCTTATTTGGACCTTGTTAGGTCTCTTTTGATGGATGAATTTTTATAACTTTGTAGCTTTTTAGGCCGACTTCATCATGTCGGTCCTTTCTAAGTTTTTTTAGTAATCCATTTTCAGGGCTGGCCAGGCCTCTTTCCTATGGATTTACTTTTTATAACTTTTTCTGTTTGACTGGTCCGACTTCTTTGTGTCGGTCCGTCTTTAAGTTATTTTTAGCAACTCATTTTTATTAAGACCTCGTCAGGTCCTTTCCTATGGATCACTTTTGATAACTTCTTGCAATATTCTGTTTTGTCGCTTTTCATCTTGCCGATTTTGATCCTTTGCTTGGCCGACTTTTCGATTTTCATCTTTGTCGACTTCATCGTGATCGAGCAGTGAATTTGGTTTTCACTTTTGTCGATCTGTAGCTTTGTAATCGGATGATAAATTTTGCATTTCAGATTAATGCGTCTTGATAAAGAGGATTTGTAGAAAATCTGGAAAAACTTTATTCAAAATAGAAAATATGCAAATATATACATGTGGGTGTTTTACCCTTCTAAGTCAGGCAGTTTGTAGATCTTGGCTTGACGCCTCATTAAAAAACCTTTTTAGGAAAAAGAGTGCACCTTATCCTAAGATATTTATTACCTCTAACTATAATACCTTCTTAGGTTGCAGGCGTGCCATGACCTTGCCAGTTCTCGCCCTTCAAGTTCGGACAGCCTGTAGTAGCCCTTTCCGAGTACTTCTATGACTCGGTAGGGTCCCTTCCAGTTTGCCGCGAGTTTTCCCTCTCCAGGTCGACTTGTTCCGATATCATTTTGGATTAGGATGAGGTCGTTCTCGACAAAACTTTGTTGTACTACTTTTTGATTGTATCTTGAGGCCATTCGGCATTTTAGCGCCTCTTCCCTGATCTGGGCTCTTTCCCGTATTTCTGAAATTAAGTCAAGCTCTTCTTTTTGAAGTTGGGAATTGGCCTCTTCATTGTAGAAGATCATTCTGGGGGACCCTTCTTCGAGTTCTACTGGGATCATTGCGTCCATTCCATAGGCTAGTCGGAAGGGTGAATCTCTTGTCGTGGAGTGTGGAGTTGTCCGATATGCCCATAGGACTTGTGGGAGCTCTTCAGTCCAGGCTCCCTTTGCATCCTGTAATCTCCATTTTAGTCCGGCTAATATAACTTTATTGGCGGCTTCTGCCTTTCCGTTAGCCTGGGGGTGTTCTACGGACGTGAATTGGTGATTTATTTTCAAGTTGGCCACCAATTTTCTAAAGCATGCGTCTGTAAATTGAGTGCCATTGTCTGTGGTAATGGAGTATGGAACCCCAAACCTTGTGACAATGTTTCTATATAGAAATTTTCGACTTCTTTGAAAAGTGGCATTGGCTTGGGGTTCTGCCTCAATCCACTTTGTAAAGTAGTCTACCCCTACGATGAGGAACTTGACCTGTCCTGTTCCTTGGGGGAAGGGGCCCAAGGAGGTCGAGTCCCCATTTTGCAAATGGGTAGGGTGAGGTTACGCTGATGAGCTCCTCTGGTAGGGCGATGTGAAAATTGGCATGTTTCTGACATGGTGGACATGTCTTTACGAATTCTGTTGCTTCTTTTTGTAAAGTCGGCCAATAGAATCCTGTTCGAAGTACTTTTTTGGTGAGAGCTTGTGCTCCGAGATGGTTGCCACAGATGCCACTGTGTATTTCTTCTAATACTTCCTTTGTGTTGGAAGTCGACACACATTTTAACAGGGGTGTTGAAATCCCTCTTTTGTATAGAGTATTATTTATGATGATGTAGTATTGTGCCTCCTGTTTTAACCTCTTCGCCTCCTTCTTATCTGTGGGGAGTGTTTCTGTTTTGAGGTAGTTGTTTATAGGAGTCATCCATCCTTGATTCAGACCTGTTTTGGCTAGGACTTTTTCTTCTTCCCTGATTGACGGGTTCTGTAGTATCTCCTGAATGAGGCTTCTATTGTTGCCTCCTGGTTTGGTGCTGGCAAGTTTTGAGAGTGCATCAGCTCGAGCATTCTGTTCTCGAGGTATATGGCAGACCTCATATTCCCCGAGTTGTCTGAGCTGTTCTCTGGTTTTGTCCAAATACTTTTTCATGGTGGGATCTTTGGCTTGGTAGCTCCTTGCTATTTGTGAGGTGACTACTTGTGAGTCACTGAAAATGATAAGTTTTTGGGCTCCGACCTCCTTAGCCAGCTTCAAACCAGCAAGTAATGTCTCATATTCGGCTTGGTTGTTTGAAGCAGGGAACCCGAATTTGAGGGAAAGTTCGATTTGGGTTCCCTGGTTGCTTTCCATTATCACTCCTGCGCCACTCTCAGTTTTATTCGAGGAGCCATCTACGTAGAGATTCCATTCTATAGGGATTTCTGGTGTGTCAGTAAACTCTGCAATGAAGTTGGCCAGATACTGTGATTTGATGGCTGTCCGAGCTTCATATTGAAGGTCAAATTCGGATAACTCGACTGCCCACTGTAAGATTCTTTCTGCTAAATCTGTTTTTTGTAAAATGCCTTTTATGGGCTGGTTGGTTCGAACCTTGATGATGTGGGCTTGGAAATATGGGCGAAGTCGTCGAGACGTTAGGATGAGAGCATAGGCGAATTTTTCTATTTTCTGGTAGTTCAGTTCGGACCCTTGTAGTGCTTTGCTGATGAAGTATATAGGCTGTTGTGCACTTTCATCCTCTCTGACCAGTGCTGAGGCTATTGTCCGATGTCCTACTACGAGGTACAATACAAGTGGTTCTCCTTCCCATGGCCGAGTTAGAATAGGTGGTTGTCCCAAGAACCTTTTGAAATCCTGGAAAGCCTGTTCGCACTCCGTTGTCCATCCAAACCTCATTCCCTTCCTTAGAGTGGCGGGGAGAGATCTTATCGCCGATCCGGCTAGAAATCTGGACAAGGCTGCCAATCTTCCATTTAGTTGTTGTACCTATTTGACACAGGTCGGACTCTTCATGTTGAGTATAGCCCGGCATTTATCTGGATTTGCCTCGATTCCTCTTTGTGTGAGCATAAAACCCAAGAATTTGCCAGCTTCTACTGTGAAGCTGCATTTTGTAGGGTTAAGTCGCATGCCATGCCTTCTCATGGTATCGAACACTTGGGTGAGGTCGGACAGTAATGATTCCTCGCTTTGTGTCTTTACTAACATGTCATCCACGTAAACCTCCATGATTTTCCCGACATGGTCAGTGAAGACTTTATTCATTAATCTTTGATAAGTGGCTCCTACGTTTTTGAGTCCGAATGGCATGACGATGTAGCAGTAGTTTGCTTTTGGGGTTAAGAATGATGTTTTTTCTTGATCAGGCGGGTACATCGGGATTTGATTGTATCCCGAATAGGCGTCCATAAATGAGAGGTATTTGTATCTGGAGGAGGCATCCACCAGAGCGTCGATACTTGGGAGTGGATAAGGATCTTTTGGGCAAGCTTTGTTGAGATCGGTGCAATCAGTGCACATCCGCCACTTCCCATTTGATTTTTTCACCAAGACGACGTTGGCTAGCCATAGTGGGTACTTGACTTCTCTTATGAATCCTGTCTCTAGTAGAGCTTGTACTTGTTCTTCCATAGCTTGGGATCGTTCTGGTCCGAGCTTTCTACGTTTCTGCTGTACTAGCCGAGATTCTGGGTAAATTGCCAACTTGTGGCACATTAACATGGGGTCTATGCCCGGCATGTCTGCGACCTTCCATGCAAAGAGGTCGACATTGTCTCTTAAGATTGTATGAGGGACTCCTTTACATCTCCTTTTAGGATTGTGCCAATATTGGTTGTTTTATCTGGAGTATCTCCGATTTGGACTTTTTCTGTCTCGCCTTCAGGTTGTGGACGAAGTTCTTCCTGCCCTCAAACTCTTCCGAGTTCAATGGTGTGGATTTCTTCTCCTTTGCCTCTGAGGTTCAGACTTTTGTTGTAACAGCAGTGCGCTGTCTTCTAGTCTGCTCTTACCGTAGCGATCCCTTCTGTGGTTGGGAACTTCATGCATAGATGTGGAGTCGAGACTACTGTGCCGAGCTGATTCAACGTTGTCCGACCTATCAAGGCATTATAGGCTGTACTTACGTCGACCACGATGTAGTCTATGTTGAGTGTCCTTGACCGGTTTCCCTTTCCAAAGGTTGTGTATAGTGAGATGTATCCAAGCAGTTGGATTGGAGTGTCTCCCAGCCCGAAGAGGCTGTTCGGATATGCTCTGAGTTCTTTTTCCTCTAGGCCGAGTTTGTCGAAGGCGATTTTGAACAGTATGTCAGCCGAGCTTCTCTGGTCCACCAGTGTGCGGTGGAGATTAGCGTTGGCTAATATGATAGTGATGACCATGGTATCGTCATGTCCCGAGATGACGCCAGCTGCGTCCTCTTTGGTGAAGGTGATAGTGGGGAGGTCGGGTGCTCCTTCTCCTTCCTCGACATGATATACTTCTTTCAGATGTCTTTTGCGAGATGATTTGGAGATTTCTCCTCCTGCAAATCCTCCATGTATCATGTGGATATGTCTCTCCAGGGTACGAGGTAGTCATTCAGTTCGTCCGACCTCTTCGTCCCTTCTTCTTTTTGTTGGCTCATCTGTTTTGCTGGCTAAGTACCGATCTAGTCTCCCCTCTTTCACTAATTTTTCTATGACATTCTTCAAATCGAAGCACTCGTTGGTGGGATGTCCATAGATTCGATGGTATTCACAGTATTCTGTCCAATTTCCTCCTCCTTTCTTGCTTTTGAGTGGGCGAGGTGGGGGTATCTTTTCAGTGTGGCATACTTCTCGATAGACATCTACAAGAGACACCCGAAGAGGGGTGTAATTATGGTATTTCTTGATCTTTTTTCCATGTTGATCTTCCTTTTTCTTGGACTCTTTATCCTTATCTCGGGAGGAGTAGGAGAATCCGGACTTTGAGGTCTCTCCTAGTCGGGAGTTTTCCTCTATGTTGATATATTTCTCTACTCGTTCTTACACTTCATGCAGAGATGTGAGATGTTTTTTCAATATGGAGTGACTAAAAGGTCCCTCTCGTAAGCCAGTGATGAGACCCATAATGGCTGTTTCTGTTGGCAGACTTTGTATGTCCAGACATGCTTTGTTAAAGCTTTCCATGTAGCTACGAAGACTTTCCTGATCTTCCTGCTTGATCTCTAATAGGCTTGGGGCGTGTTTAGCTTTGTCCTTCTGGATGGAGAACCTGGCTAGAAACTTCTTGGCTAAGTCGTCAAAGCTTGAGATGGACCTAGGGGGCAGATTGTCGAACCATTTAATTGCTGCCTTTGTCAAGGTAGTCGGGAAGGCTTTGCATCGAATTGCATCTGAGGCATCGGTGAGATACATTCTACTTCTGAAATTACTGAGATGATGGCTGGGATCTGATGTGCCATCGTACGGAGTCATGTCAGGGGGTTTGAAGTCCTTTGGGATTTTGGCCTTCATGATCTCTTTGGTGAATGGGTCTTAATCCTTGCGGGGGCTATCTTCATGAATGGATCGGATAGTTTTAGCTTTGAGGTCGGCTTCAAGCTTTAGGAGCTTGTCCTCTAATTCTCGGTGTCGCCTAGTTTCCCTTCGTAGGTCTCTCTCGGCCTCCCTTTGATATTCAGCCTCTTTTTCGAGTTGTTTGAAGCAATCTTGGAGTACCTCCATGACTCCTGTGTTTGGCGAATTCTTGTCTTTGTTAGGCTGAGAAGTATCGTCTGGTGTGACGTCCGCGTTCTTATGTGGCGTTCTGTCTCCAAATCAGAATTGTGGTCATTGTCAAGGTTGTCCGCCATGATGATGGGCTGACTTCCAGGTCCCCGGCAACGGCGCCAATGTTCCGAGGGTTACCTGAAACTGTAGGTCGATCTCAGACGAGATCTTCTGTACTGGTCGGAGCTGTTGTGTCCGATTTGTTGGACTGGGTGGTGGTGCTGATCCTTCGTCACCAGAGGGTGGTGGTACCTGCAAGGGACTCCGATGCTTAAGTTAGCAAGGGTATTAAGCAGGTTTTTAGTAGAATCAGAGTATGAGTTATACCTGGGTGCTCCAGTGTATTTATAATGTTTGTAGAGTGATCTTTCTAGGGATAAGATAGTTATCTTATATTATCTTTGAGTGAAGTCATCTTTTATCTTTAAGGGAACCGCCCTTATCCTTCTAGGCTTGGGCTGCCTTTGGATATGGGTCGCGTTCCTTTACTTGGGCCTGATTTGGGCCTCTATTGTCGATTTGGCCGACCTCTTTGAGAAGAGATCGGGGATTCTAGACTTGAACAGGTCGGTCGCTTTATCTTCAAGCAGCCCGGGTCGTACAGCTCGACCCAGGGTATGAACAGGTACCAAGAATTAATTCATCTCATCTGGTAAAGAAGAAGAGACTAATAATTCCATATCATCAACCCAATTGTTGAGGTCAATGATGTCAGACGTGGAGCAATCTTGACTGTCTATGTGTCCTAACTCGTACCGTTGATCCAATTGTGGGTCGTTAATTTCCTTTTCGAACGACTTAATCATATTTACAAGCCTATCATCTCCATAGTGAGGGCAAATTACGTAACTAAACCAAGGGGAGAAAAATTACACAATTCAACTAAAACAAAAAATGTAACGGGAATCTCCCAAAAGCAATATCCTATGTAATTTGAAATAACCAAATTCGAATTCAACAAATCAATAGTAATTCAAATTAAATCAATTCGAATTAAACAAAGCAATAGAAACCCTTAGTAATTCGAATCAATATAATTCAAATTATGCATGCATGAGCTCCTAAGGTAATTCGAATCAACCTGATTTGAATTACACACAAATAAGATGCATACTAGTTCAAATCAGCTTGTTTTGAACTAGCACACCGAATTGAAGCCCCTAGTAATTCGAATTAATATGGTACGAATTACACCTTGTTTGGCTGCTCCTAGTAATTCGAAACAACCCAATTTGAATTATAAAGGCTTGCCCTATAAATAGAGTTCGAGTCAAACTCATTCGAACCACTATTTCAAACCCCATACCCCACCAAATCTCAAAGAAAACGACTCCAACTAAGTGTTCAACAGAATATTCAGCTGATAGGGGATGACCCGGATCGACTTTATGGTTTGGATGGGGTCGCACATATAGCTGGTGTCATCAATGAACAGGTTAGTGTGTTTTTTTCCTTTTAAAGTAGGATTTAATGTGTTACTTTTTATATTTTGACCTTTTGTATGTTATAATGGTAGTCATTATATATTGTTGTTAAGTGGTTATATTAGTGGTTTATGGGTGAGCACAAATAAGAAGAAAAAGTTATCCAGAAAAAAATGTTTTTTTGCTTACTTGAGTAGTCCTCGTAGGATAATTTTTTTATCGTAATTAAGTACACTCTTTTTAAGAAAATGTTTTAAAAATATTTTCTCATTAGGCCCAGTTTGATGTGTATATGAAGTTATTAACCATGCTAACGCATAACATGATTTGGTAGAGTACAAGTTGTATGTTCTGCTATACGATATGCATTAGTGAATGATGTTGTGTCAATATGTTCCGATGGCGAGACACAATTTGATACATTCTTTATGCAGCCCCACTGATGTATCTCGAGCATGCGACGGCAGCAGGGCATGCGCCTGGACATGAAGTACGTTCTGTACTTGCAGATGGCTGGCTTATACTATCTAGTGAGGCTGAACAAGAGATTTAGGTCTCGTTTTATTTTTCTATATATATATCTATATATATATACACATATATATATATATATATATATATATATATATATATATAATTATTTAATAATTATTAATACAACATAATAGTTAATAATATAATTACATGTATAATAATTCTGCATTTTTATTTAAATGCGTTGAATATTATAAAATAAAAATAAATACATAATTATATTAAATAATTTTTTTAAATAATAAAAATTATCTCTAACCAAAATATATTTATAATAATGATCCAAAAATACTAGAATGAAGTTAATTGTAAAAATTCATACATCTTATACTAAAGTAAGCATAACCATATCAAAATAACTATAGTATCACTTAGAATTCACTACTAATACTCTACAAAAAAAAAAAACATATCCTACATACATAAGTATCTTCTAATAAAAGTCATTAGTCAACCATACATGTAAAGATTCTAAACAGTACTCTATCTTAGCCAATAAACCACAATAATAATCAGCTTAATCTTCATTGCTTAATCTTCATTGTTACCTTGCATAATTATATAGAAAAGCAGTTAGAAAAATATTCATAATGACATTCATAATTATAAAAATTAAATAGAATTTTTGTTATATTAAGATTTTAGTATACAAAAATTATAAAAATTTTTTTGGATTTTACATGTATAAGCCTATTTCGCATTTCATCAAACAGCTCAAGTGCAAAATCACCCGAAGGAGCACATAATCAATAAGCTTATAAATCAAACCAGCAACATTATTAACGAAATGCGCAGGCTTCCTATCTCTATCTCAGCATGCATATTTCTTACTATAACAAAACAGATTAGCCAACATTCAAAAACAAAAACAAGGATCCAATAGTGGAAATTCCAAAAATAAATTCACACAATAAAATAAAACAAATAAAAAGCTACTAGAAAGAAAGCTGACTCTGACACTAACATTGTATCAAACACCTTGAAGGTGAGCAAAACTTGAGACGCACCAAACCCTCAGTTACTAAGTTCCTTATATATATACATCTACTACTAAAAATTAGATTCTACATCTACTACTAAAAATTAGATATAGTATATAAAATTAGATTCTAGCCTGCAACAGAAGCATAAGATAAGCATCATCCTGAATAAACATAATATAGCAAGCTAAGATAAACATCATCTTGAATGTGCATAATATAGCAAGTAGTCTTTTACTTGTTTAGTCAGTTAGAACTGGAAAAAACACAGAAGATCAAAAGGGTTCAATCTACAAAAATGCTTTCATCCCCTTATCCTTACCATAACCCCACAATCTCACCCCAACCTCATTACGGACTCATTAGTTCCTAGGCCATATCAAAGAAACACAAATAAGAAATGAGCAGTACCTGCAGGCGCTACACCCTTTCAGATAAACTATGAACCTCATCAGATGCTCGCTTTTCTGCATTTGATAATACTTTATTTTCAAGCTTCAAAACAGATAACTGACAAATAAGGGGAGGCAGTGAGTTAATAAATAGGTACTAAATCAAAATGTTACAAAAAGTAAACTCTTAAAAAGCTCAACATTGTAATTTGATACAATCTTAACCTCCATCGTAAGTCTCCTTGAAAGCTCCTCAGCAGCATTCAATGACTCAGAACTTTCACATAATTTTCGTTGGTAGTCAGCAATAAGTTGAGAAAATTCTACATTCCTTGCTAAAATTCTATTTGCTTCAGCTTTCTAAAATATCAACCCAGAATCCATGAATTAGTAGAACACATACATAAAGCATTTGACATTATTTCCATCAATTACCTCGTGTTCAAACTCTTTCATAAAACTATCAAGTCTCTCTTTAGAAAACTTTGGCTCGAGTTCCATTTTATCACGTTCTGATCGTAATACAGTAATAATATCACTCCTGAAGATACACAAAAGTGCAAACCATGAAACCAATCAAGCTACACAGAATTAATGCTACTTTTAGTAAAAGATGTTTTATAAGGAAATAAAATTATTTAAATTAGAAGAATTTTATTATCCACTGTTCCATAAAAAGGGAAGATTATTACGAAGTATGAAAAGCAACAATAACATCAATGTCAGATCTAATAATATTCATACCAAAATGAAACTGTACAAGACCAGTGGTGTACTATGACAAACTCAGTGCCATAATGCTAGCTCATAATCCCATTTTACATAATCGAGCAAAAAACAACGAGTTGAATCTCTTCTTTGAAAAAGAAATAGTTATGGAAGGAAAATTATTGGTTGCTCACATTCCCTCAACTGACCAGCCAATAGATGTGCTGACCAAGGCTGTCTCTAAAGCTAAATTCTGGAGTTTGCGAGAAAAGCTACATGTAACAAAGTTTTAAAGCTATCGAGAACCCAGTTTCAGGGGACATAATAGAGTGAATTGAGTAAATAATCTAGAATAGTCTAGAAGTTGTTAGAGAAGTTATAGGAATTGCCAACTAGATATATTCCTCCCCCATACTCCCTAGCTAACATATGTTTGTAAGGACCCTTCTACCCCTTTCATCTAGCATGCCGAACACTCCTCAACTATGTACATAAATGCTGATTCACTCTAGTACTGATATAGATGTAGAAAATGGTAACAAAACATTAAAGACCAAATAGGTTCCTTGCAAATCTATTGAGCGAGAAAGAACCTAAATTTTTATAATTGGCATCACGTTAATTGGCTTCTTATAGTGTATAATTTGCATGATATCATATTTTAATGTAATTACTGCACACAATAGTATATAAAATACAATATCATCAATCTGAGAACAAATAAACAACTTAACTAGCCTTTGCCATATCTTCATCAAGGCATCTCACACGCTCTGCAGCTTTTTCCAAGGACTTCTTAGCCGCTTCCTTTGATAATGAAAACAATATATATTACAAACCTTTAATACAAAAAACTTAGGAATAAAAACTTAAACTTAATTAAGTTTTAGTCGTTGAGATGATAAAAAAATCATATAAAGTGGGACATTGATTTATATGCTGTATACAAGGATAACTAGAGAAGCAGAAGGCTAAACTCTCCTGGCAGAACTAACAAAAGCTAATATCGTGAACTATAAATAGTTAAATGGGCTTGTTCACATTTCAACTTTCAAGCTCAAAGGGTTTATGCATGAGAGGACATCATATATGTTCTTAATGAACATTTGGGAGAGTGGGTTCAAAACAGAAATATGGAATTGAAACATTGTTTCTGAGAGTCAAAACATCTACTTTACCTGTGAACTATCAATTAAAGTAGCAAGGTCATTGATGAGCGGATAATTTATATGCTTTTTGGCATTGTTTTTAGTATGTTTTTAGTAGGATCTAGTTACTTTTAGGGATATTTTTATTAGTTTTTATGCTAAATTCATATTTCTGGACTTTACTATGAGTTTATGTGTTTTTCTGTGATTTCAGGTAATTTCTGGCTGAAATCGAAGGACCTGAGCAAAACTCTGATGAAAGGCTGACAAAGGACTGCTGATGCTGTTGAATTCTGACCTCCCTGCACTCGAAATGGATTTTCTGGAGCTACAGAACTCCAAATGGCGCGCTCTTAATGGCGTTGGAAAGTAGACATCCAGAGCTTTCCAGCAATATATAATAGTCCATACTTTATTTGAGATTAGACGACGAAAACTGGCGCTCAATGCCAGTTCTACGCTGCATTCTGGAGTCAAACGCCAGAAACACATTACGAACAAGAGTTGAACGCCAAAAACACGTTACAACTTGGCGTTCAACTCCAAAAGAAGCCTCTGCACGTGTAAAGTTCAAGGTCAGCCCAAGCACACACCAAAGTGGGCCCCGGAAGTGGATTTACACATCAATTACTTACTTCTGTAAACCCTAGTAGCTAGTCTAGTATAAATAGGATATTTTACTATTGTATTAGACATCTTTGGTCTCAGTTTTAATCTATTGTTCATCTTAGGAGACTATTGATCACGTTTTGGGGGCTGGCCTCTCGGCCATGCCTGAACCTTCATCACTTATGTATTTTCAACGGTGGAGTTTCTACACACCATAGATTAAGGGTGTGGAGCTCTGCTGTTCCTCGAGTATTAATGCAATTACTACTATTTTCTATTCAATTCGGTTTATTTCTGTTCTAAGATATTCATTGCACTTCAACATGATGAATGTGATGATCCGTGACACTCATTATCATTCTCACCTATGAACGCGTGACTGACAACCACTTCCGTTCTACATTAGACCGGGCGCGTATCTCTTGGATTCCTTAATCAGAATCTTCGTGGTATAAGCTAGAATTGATGGCGGCATTCATGAGAATCCGGAAAGTCTAAACCTTGTCTATGGTATTCCGAGTAAGATTCCGGGATTGAATGACTGTGACGAGCTTCAAACTCGCGAGTAATGTGCGTAGTGACAGACGCAAAAGGATAGTAAATCCTATTCCGGTATGATCGAGAACCGACAGATGATTAGCCGTGCTGTGACAGAGCATTTGGACCATTTTCACTGAGAGGATGGGTTGTAGCCATTGACAACGGTGATGCCCTACATACAGCTTGCCATGGAAAGGAGTAAGAAGGATTGAAGGAAGGCAGTAGGAAAGCAGAGATCCAACAGGGACAAAGCATCTCCATACACTTATCTGAAATTCTCACCAATGATTTACATAAGTATTTTTATTCTTATTTTCTGTTTATTTACTATTATTATTCGAAAACTCATTACCAATTATTATCTGCCTAACTGAGATTTACAAGATGACCATAGCTTGCTTTATACCAACAATCTCCGTGGGATCGACCCTTACTCACGTAAGGTATTACTTGGACGACCCAGTGCCCTTGCTGGTCAGCTACACGGAGTTGTGACAAACTACAAATTAAGATTAGAGCACCAAGTTTTTGGAGCCATTACCAGAGATCACAATTTCGCGTACCAAGTTTTTGGTACCGTTGCCGGGGATTGTTCGAATTTGGACAACTGACGGTTCATCTTGTTGCTCAGATTAGGTAATTTTATTTTATGTTTAAGCATTTTATTTCTAATTTTATTCTAAAAAAATTTTCAAAAATCTTTCAAAATTTATTCCTTTTGTTTTCGAAAATCATTCTAAATTTTTAAGAATGAATTCTAAAGTTTCAAAATGGTATGCTGAAGCTTGGCTGGCCATCAAGCTTTAGACTAACCTGGTATGATTCCTGGAATCTTGATTGAGGACTTTGAATTCATTATTCCTTTTTCCTATATGTTTTCGAAAAAAACATACAAAAATCCAAAAAAATAATAAAATCATAAAAATAAAAAATATTTGGTGTTTCTTGTTTGAGTCTTGAGTCAATTTTTTAGTTTGGTGTCAATTGCATTTTTCTAAAAATTTATGTATTTTTCAAAAATTCATGCATTCATAGTGTTCTTCATGATCTTCAAGTTGTTCTTAGTAAGTCTTCTTGTTTGATCTTGATGTTTTCTTGTTTTATATCTTTTGTTGTTTTTCATGTGCATTTTTGCATTCATGGTGTTTAAGCATTAAAGATTTCTAAGTTTGGTGTCTTGCATGTTTTCTTTGCATAAAATTTTTTTTAAAAATATGTTCTTGATGTTCATCATGATCTTCAAAGTGTTCTTGGTGTTCATCTTGACATTCATAGTGGTCTTGCATGCATCATTGGTTTTGATCCAAAATTTTCATGTTTTGGATCATTTTTATGTTTTTCTCTCTCATCATTAAAAATTCAAAAATAAAAAAAAATATCTTTTCCTTTTTTCTCTCATAATTTTTGAAATTTTGGGTTGACTAAGTCAAAAAATTTTTAAATTTAGTTATTTCTTGTTAGTCAAGTCAAAATTTCAATTTTAAAAATCTTATCTTTTCAAAACTTTTTCAAAAATCAATTCTTTTTTATTTTTTTTACTATTTTTCGAAAATTTAAAAGTATTTTTCAAAATTTTTTTCTTAATTTTATCTTTATTTTTGAAAATTATGCTAACAAGTAATATGATTGATTCAAAAATTTGAAATTTGTTACTTTCTTGTTAAGAAAGGTTCAATCTTTGAATTCTAGAATCATATCTTTTAGTTTCTTGTTAGTCAAGTAATTAATTTTAAATTTTAAAAATTAAGTCTTTTTAATCATATCTTTTTATCATATCTTTTATATCATATTTTTTTCAAAATTTTATCTTTTTCAAAAATTTGAATTTAAAATATTTTTTCTAACTTCTTATTTTCTTATCTTTTCACAATTGATTGTCAAATCTTTTTCAACTAACTATTTGACTTTTTGTTTATTTCTTATCTTTTTCAAAACCACCTAACTACTCTTCCCTCTCTAATTTTCGAAAATACCTCCATCTTTTTCAAAATTCTTTTTAATTAATTAATTGTTTCAAATTTTAATTTTATTTTATTTCTTTTCTTAATTTTCGAAAATCACTAACTCCTTTTCAAAATTTATTTTCGAAAACTCCTCTCTCTCATATTATTCTATTTATTTATTCACTTACTAACACTTCTCTTCATCCCAAATCACTGCTCCTATCCTCACCCTTGTGTTTGGATTATCCATTCTTCTTCACTCTTATTCCCTTTCTTCTTCTACTAACAATAAGGAACCTCTCTACTGAGACATAGAGGATTCCTCTTCTTTTCTTGTTCTCTTCTCTTTCATATGAGCAGGAAAAAGGAAAAAGGCATTCTTGTTGAAGCTGATCCAGAACCTAAAAGGACTCTGAAGAGGAAACTAAGAGAAGCTAAAATTACAACAATCCAGAGACAACCTTACTGAAATTTTCGAACAAGAAAAGGAGAAGGCAGCCGAACCTAACAACAATAATACAAGGAGGATGCTTGGTGATTATACTACACCTACTTCCAAGTTTGATGGAAGAAGCATCTCAATCCCTACCATTGGAGCAAACAATTTTGAGCTGAAACCTCAATTAGTTGCTCTAATGCAACAGAACTGCAAATTCCATGGACTTCCATCAGAAGATCCCTATCAGTTTTTAACTGAGTTCTTGCAGATTTGTGAGACTGTTAAGACTAATGGAGTAGATCCTGAAGTCTACAAGCTCATGCTTTTCCCTTTTGCTGTAAGAGACAGAGCTAGAACATGGTTGGACTCACAACCTAAAGATAGCCTGGACTCCTGGGATAAGCTGGTCACAGCCTTCTTGGCTAAGTTCTTTCCTCCTCAAAAGCTGAGCAAGCTTAGAGTGGATGTTCAGACCTTCAAGCAAAAAGATGGTGAATCCCTCTATGAAGCTTGGGAAAGATATAAGCAGATGACCAAAAGGTGTCCTCCTGACATGCTTTCAGAATGGACCATTCTGGATATATTCTATTATGGTCTGTCTGAGTTCTCCAAGATGTCACTGGACCATTCTGTAGGTGGATCCATTCACCTAAAGAAAATGCCTGCAGAAGCTCAAGAACTTATTGACATGGTTGCAAATAACCAGTTCATGTACACTTCTGAGAGGAATGCCGTGAATAATGGGACACCTCAGAAGACGGGAGTTCTTGAAATTGATGCTCTGAATGCCATATTGGCTCAAAACAAAGTGTTGACTCAGCAACTCAACATGATTTCCCAAAGTCTGAATGGATGGCAAAATGCATCCAACAGTACTAAAGAGGCATTTTCTGAAGAAGAAGCTTATGATCCTGATAACCCTGCAATAGCAAAGGTAAATTACATGGGTGAACCTTATGGAAACACCTATAATTCATCATGGAGAAATCATCCAAATTTTTCATGAAAGGATCAACAAAAGCCTCAACAAGGCTTTAATAATGGTGGAAGAAACAGGCTCAACAATAGCAAGCCTTTTCCATCATCTTCTCAGCAACAGACAGAGAATTATGAACAAAATACCTCTAATTTAGCAAACTTAGTCTCTGATCTGTCCAAGGCCAGTTTAAGTTTCATGAGTGAAACAAGGTCCTCCATAAGAAATTTGGAGGCACAAGTGGGCCAGCTGAGTAAGAGAATCACTGAAACCCCTCCTAGTACTCTCCCAAGCAATACTGAAGAGAATCCAAAAAGAGAGTGCAAGGCCATTGATATAATCAATATGGCCGAACATAGAGAGGAAGGGGAGGACGTGAATCCCAATGAGGATGACCTCATGGGACGTCTCTCAAGCAAGAAGGAGTTCCCTATTAAGGACCCAAAGGAATCTGAGCCTCATATAGAGACCATAGAGATTCCACTAAACCTCCTTCTGCCACTCATGAGCTCTGAAGACTATTCTTCCTTTGAAGAGGATGAAGATGTAACTGGAGAGTAAGTTGCTCAATATCTAGGAGCCATCATGAAGCTGAATGCCAAGCTGTTTGGTAATGAGACTTGGGAAGGTGAACCTCCCTTGCTCATTAGTGAACTAGATACATGGGTTCAGCAAACTTTACCTCAAAAGAGACAAGATCCTGGCAAATTATTAATACCCTGTACCATAGGCACCATGACCTTTGAGAAAGCTCTGTGTGACCTAGGGTCAAGTATAAACCTTATGCCACTCTCTGTAATGGAGAAGCTGAGGATCATTGAGGTACAGCCTGCCACATTCTCATTACAATTGGTAGACAATTCTGTAAGACAAGCTTATGGATTAGTGAAGGACGTGTTAGTAAAGGTTGAAGGCCTTTACATCCCTGCTGATTTCATAATCTTAGACACTAGGAAGGAGGAGGATGAATGCATCATCCTTGGAAGACCTTTCCTAGCCACAGCAGGAGCTGTGATAGATGTTAACAGAGGAAAATTAGTCCTTCAATTGAATGGGGACTACCTTGTGTTTAAGGCCCAAGGCTATCCTTCTGTAACAATGGAGAGAAAGCATGAAAAGCTTCTCTCAGTACAAAGTCAAACAAAGCCCCCACAATCAAACTCTAAGTTTGGTGTTGGGAGGCCTCAGCCAAACTCTAAGTTTGGTGTTGAATCCCCATATCCAAACTCTAAGTTTGGTTTTGGGAGTCTACAACATTGACCTGATCACCTGTGTAGCTCCGTGAGAGCCCACTGTCAAGCTATTAACATTAAAGAAGCGCTTGTTGGGAGGCAACCCAATTTTTATTTATCTAATTTTATTTTTATTTTTATTGTTATTGTTCTTTTATGTTTTATTAGGTTCATGATCATGTGGAGTCACGAAAAAAATACAAAAATCAAAAATAGCAGAAGAAAAATCACACCCTGGAGGAAGGACTTACTGGCGTTTAAACGCCAGTAAGGAGCATCTGGCTGGCGTTCAATGCCAGAACAGAGCATGGATCTGGTGTTGAATGCCAGAAATAAGCAACATCCAGGCGTTCAAATGCCAGAAAGACACCCTGAGAAGAGCTGGTGCTGAACGCCAGAAACAAGCATGGAACTGGCGTTCAACGCCAGAAACATGCTGCATATGGGCGTTGAACACCCAGAATAAGCATCACTTCGGCGTTTAAACGCCAAAATTGCATGCAAAGGCATTTTACACGCCTAATTGGTGCAGGGATGTAAAGTCTTGACACCTCAGGATCTGTGGACCCCACAGGATCCCCACCTACCTCCACTCATATTCTCCCCTCTTCTTAACATTCATCCCATCTTTCCCATAAACACTCTTCCCCATAAACCCCTCCTACCTTCAAAATTCAAAATCTCTTTCCTACCCAAACCCACCTAAAATGGCCGAACCTTAACCCCTCTCCCTCCACTATATAAACCCCTCCATTCTTCTTCATTTTCACACAACACACCCCTCTCTTCTCCTCCTTGGCCGAAACACAACCCTCTCTCCCTCTCCTCCATATCTTCTTCTTCTTCATCTATTCTTTCTTCTCTTGCTCGAGGGTGAGCAATATTCTAAGTTTGGTATGGTAAAAGCATAGCTTTTTTTGTTTTTCCATTACCAATGATGGCACCTAAGACCGGAGAAACCTCTAGAAAAGGGAAAGGGAAGACAAAAGCTTCCACCTCCGAGTCATGGGAGATGGAAAGATTCATCTCCAAAGCCCATCAAGACCACTTCTATGATGTTGTGGCCAAGAAGAAGGTGATCCCCGAGGTCCCTTTCAAACTCAAGAAAAATGAGTATCCGGAGATCCGACACGAAATCCAAAGAAGAGGTTGGAAAGTTCTAACCAACCCCATTCAACAAGTCGGAATCCTAATGGTTCAAGAGTTCTATGCTAATGCATGGATCACTAGGAACCATGATCAAAGTAAGAACCCAAACCCAAAGAATTATCTTACAATGGTTCGGGGGAAATACTTAGACTTTAGTCCGGAGAATGTGAGGTTGGCGTTCAACTTGCCCATGATGCAAGGAGATGCACGCCCCTACACTAGAAGGGTCAACTTTAATCAAAGGTTGGACCAAGTCCTTATGGACATATGTGTGGAAGGAGCTCAATGGAAAGTAGACTCCAAAGGTAAACCGGTTCAATTCAGAAGACTGGACCTCAAGCCTGTAGCTAGAGGATGGTTGGAGTTCATCCAACGCTCCATCATCCCCACTAGCAACCGGTCTGAAGTTATTGTAGACCAGGCCATCATGATTCATAGCATCATGATTGGAGAGGAAGTAGAAGTTCATGAAGTTATCTCCTTTAAATTCTACAAAATAGTCGAAAAGCCCTCTACCTTGGCAAGGCTAGCTTTTCCTTATCTTATTTACCATCTATGTTACTCAGCTGGAGCTTTCATAGAAGGAGACATCCCCATTGAGGAGGAGAAACCCATCACTAAGAAAAAGATGGAGCAAACAAGAGAGCCTATTCATGGAGTTCAAGAAACGCATGAGAAAGCTCATCATCAAAAAATCCCTGAGATACCTCAAGGGATGCACTTTCCTCCCAACAACTATTGGAAACAACTCAACACTTCTCTTGAAGATTTGAGTCACAACATGAATCAATTAAGGGTGGAACATCAAGAGCACTCCATCATTCTCCATGAAATTAGAGAAGATCAAAGAGCAATGAGGGAGGAGCAACAAAAACAAGGAAGAGACATAGAAGAACTCAAGGACAGCATTGGTTCTTCAAGAAGAAAACGCCACCATCACTAAGGTGGACTCATTCCTTAACTTCCTTGTTCTTAATTTTCTGTTTTTCGTTTTTTCTGTTAAATGTTTATCTATGTTTGTGTCTTCATTACATGATCATTAGTATTTAGTAACTATGTCTTAAGGCTATGAATAATTCCATGAATCCTTCACCTCTCTTAAATGAAAAATGTTTTATTTCAAAAGAACAAGAAGTACATGACTTTCGAATTTATCCTTGAATTTAGTTTAATTATATTGATGTGGTGACAATACTTTTTGTTTTCTGAATGAATGCTTGAACAGTGCATATTTTTTATCTTGTTGATTATGAATGTTAAAATTGTTGGCTCTTGAAAGAATGATGAACAAAGAGAAATGTTATTGACAATCTGAAAAATCATAAATTTGATTCTTGAAGCAAGAAAAAGCAGTGAAAAAGCAAAAGCTTGCGGAAAAAAAAAAAGAAAAATGGCGAAAAAAAAGAGAAAGAAAAAGAAAAAGCAAGCAGAAAAAGCCAATAGCCCTTAAAATCAAAAGGCAAGGGTAAAAAAGATCAAAGGCTTTGAGCATCAATGGATAGGAGGGCCTAAAGGAATAAAATCCTGGCCTAAGCGGCTAAACCAAGCTGTCCCTAACCATGTGCTTGTGGCGTGTAGGTGTCAAGTGAAAAGCTTGAGACTGAGCGGTTAAAGTCGTGATCCAAAGCAAAAAGAGTGTGCTTAAGAACCCTGGACACCTCTAATTGGGGACTCTAGCAAAGCTGAGTCACAATATGAAAAGGTTCACCAGTTATGTGTCTGTGGCATGTATGTATCAGGTGGTAATACTCGAAAACAGAGTGCTTTGGGCCACGGCCAAGACTCAAAAGTAACTGTGTTCAAGAATCAACATACTTAACTAAGAGAATCAATAACACTATCTGAAATTCTAAGTTCCTATAGATGCCAATCATTCTAAACTTCAAAGGATAAAGTGAGATGCCAAAACTGTTCAGAGGCAAAAAGCTACAAGTCCCACTCATCTAATTAGAATTAATATTCACTGATAGTTTGGAATTTATAGTATGTTCTCTTCTTTTTATCCTATTTGATTTTCAGTTGCTTGGGGACAAGCAACAATTTGAGTTTGGTGTTGTGATGAGCGGATAATTATACGCTTTTTGGCATTATTTTAGTATGTTTTTAGTAGGATCTAGTTACTTTTAGGGATGTTTTTATTAGTTTTTATTCTAAATTCACATTTCTAGACTTTACTATGAGTTTGTGTGTTTTTCTGTGATTTCAGGTAATTTCTGGCTGAAATCGAAGGACCTGAGCAAAACTCTGATGAAAGACTGACAAAGGACTGCTGATGCTGTTGGACTCTGACCTCCCTATACTCGAAATGGATTTTCTAGAGCTACAGAACTCCAAATGAAGCGCTCTTAACGGCGTTGGAAAGTAGACATCCAGAGCTTTCCAGCAATATATAATAGTCCATACTTTATTCGAGATTAGACGACGCAAACTGGCGCTCAACACCAGTTCTACGCTGCATTCTGGAGTCAAATGCCAGAAACACGTCACGAACCAGAGTTGAACGCCAAAAACACGTTACAACTTGGCGTTCAACTCCAAAAGAAGCCTCTGCATGTGTAAAGTTCAAGCTCAGCCCAAGCACACACCAAAGTGGGCCCCGAAAGTGGATTTATGCATCAATTACTTACTTCTGTAAACCCTAGTAGCTAGTCTAGTATAAATAGGATATTTTACTATTGTATTAGACATCTTTGGTCTCAGTTTTAATATATTGTTCATCTTAGGAGACTATTGATCACGTTTTGGGGGCTGGCCTCTCGGCCATGCCTGAACCTTCATCACTTATGTATTTTCAACGGTGGAGTTTCTACACACCATAGATTAAGGGTGTGGAGCTC
The DNA here is from genome assembly GCF_003086295.3 of Arachis hypogaea. Lineage (NCBI taxonomy): Eukaryota > Viridiplantae > Streptophyta > Magnoliopsida > Fabales > Fabaceae > Arachis > Arachis hypogaea. The sequence continues at coordinate 42,042,473 of NC_092053.1, read as the reverse complement.
TGCTGTTCCTCGAGTATTAGTGCAATTACTACTATTTTCTATTCAATTCGGTTTATTTCTGTTCTAAGATATTCGTTGCACTTCAACATGATGAATGTGATGATCCGTGACACTCATTATCATTCTCACCTATGAACGCGTGACTGACAACCACTTCTGTTCTACCTTAGACCGGGCGCATATCTCTTGGATTCCTTAATCAGAATCTTCGTGGTATAAGCTAGAATTGATGGTGGCATTCATGAGAATCTGGAAAGTCTAAACCTTGTCTGTGGTATCCCGAGTAGGATTCAGGGATTGATTGACTGTGACGAGCTTCAAACTCGCGAGTATTGGGCGTAGTGACAGACGCAAAAGGATAGTAAATCCTATTCCAGTATGATCGAGAACCGACAGATGATTAGCCGTGTTGTGACAGAGCATTTGGACCATTTTCACTTAGAGGATGGGATGTAGCCATTGACAACGGTGATGCCCTACATACAGCTTTCCATGGAAAGGAGTAAGAAGGATTGAAGGAAGGCAGTAGGAAAGCAGAGATCCAACAGGGACAAAGCATCTCCATACACTTATCTGAAATTCTCACCAATGATTTACATAAGTATTTTTATCCTTATTTTCTGTTTATTTAATATTATTATTCAAAAACTCATTACCAATTATTATCCGCCTAACTGAGATTTACAAGATAACCATAGCTTGCTTCATACCAACAATCTCCGTGGGATCGACCCTTACTCACGTAAGGTATTACTTGGACGACCCAGTGCACTTGCTGGTCAGCTACATGGAGTTGTGACAAATTACAAATTAAGATTAGAGCTCCAAGTTTTTGGAGCCATTACCAGAGATCACAATTTCGCGTACCAGTCATTTCTACCAACATCTTTGACAACTGGAAGATATGCAAAGAGCATTCAATTAACAATACTTATAGTAGTTACGTCTAAAAAGTAATGTAAAATGCTTATAGTTTCTTAGGATACCATTCAATTAACTTTGGCTCTTATGCACACTACACTCTTACTTTCAAAATATTCACTTGACAATTGCAAGTTTTCTGTGTTACCATTTCATACGAAATTACCGCTTCACGTGGAGTGTTTTATTGACAACACCACCCTTTATTAGAAAGGAAATTTGAAAAAGAGAAAAAAGTTAACATAGGGCCTTTTCTACACCACTTGACAACCTCAAAGTTGCGCATTGCAAATTCAAAAGTTTTGGGTGTAAAGTGCATGTGAGCTAGAGGTTAAATAACTTTTTTCACTAAAAATAAAAAAAATTTACTATTCTAGGAATACCCGAGAAATGGGTATATCAGTACAAATACAATATCGATATGACAACCATTTTACATTCTTTGTGCCAACATTCTCAAAGCAATATAAACACATGAAAGGAAGATTATATAGGACTTACTGCTAAGCTTGAACAAACATAGTCTGTAAGTGCAAAATCATAAAACAAATGCAAAATAAAAAAGAAAAATCTTAACATAGTAAGAAACAAAAATTACAAAAGATTGTAGAACTCTGAAAATCAGAACAACAAACCCTCAAAAAAACCGCAAAACTAGAAAATTCATACACACCATTGTCTCGGTTCATCGTCACTACCATCTCAGTTCTCTATCGCAGTGAGTGGAAATGAATTAGTTACAAACGAAGAGTGGGGGTAGAAGCATACCAACAGTCTCGTCACTGCTTGAAGTTTTGATTTGAGTTATCTCCTCCGCTGCTTGATACACAAAATCACAAGAAAAGACAATAGGCGAACGAACCTAGGGCTTGTGATGAGTGAACCTAGAAGAATGAGTTCTCCTACGCCGCAACACAAAATCACAAAATCAATTCATGAGTTCACAGATTATCGTACCAAACCCCCAAATTGAAACCCTAAAATCGGAACCCTACATTCTCAAATTTCAGAAACCAAATGAAGGTGGATGCATACCTTCTCGACGACGGTAAGCAATTGAAGAGAGGCTTTCGGTTGAGCGCAGTGTCTTCCTAATGTGAGCGCACAGCAAAGAGAAGCGACGGTGCGGTGAAGATGAGTGACGGCATGGTGAGTAGTGAAGATGAGTGAGTGCAGAGTCTTCCTGGAGGTGAGTGGTGACGCCGTGAGTGGTGTGGTGACGGCGGACCCTTTCTCTGATTTGGGGTGATGAGTGGCACGAAGAAGAAGGGAAAAGTTAACAAGGGTGATGAGTGTTACGTTTCATTCGCGATTTGGCTGAGTATCTTCGCGATGGTAAGGGTTTTCGATCTTCTCTGAAAGGGTTTTCTTCGTGCTTTGGAGGGTTTTCTTCTCTGAAACGGTGATGACGAGCTTTGGAGGGAATAAGTCAAAATTTCACTAAGTTAAGAGGGAAAAAACGTGAGCTGAGTGTGCGTGCTAAAGGGAAAAAATTAAGAGGAAAAAAATCACCAAGTGTCAAGTTTTTGGCTCTAGATACATTAGGCATCGCTTTTAAAACGCACCCAAAACTTAACAAATAGGCTACCCTCTAAAAGTGTCCTCTTTGATATGAAAAGTGAACCTATAGATATCAACCTACGGCTACGCTTTATAAGTGATTTCTATAATACTTAAGGCTACACTTTTTAAATGACGCCACAATTGTGTATCCTTTTCTCTTATAAAAAGGCAACACGAAGATGAATAGACTATGCTTTTTAAATGTAACTTAAAAAAGTATGGTTGAATAGGTATTTTTCTTGTAGTGAATGAGGGAGATTAGTAAACACAACTTGGTTTTGAAATGGCTTTGAAAGAAACCTTTATATAGGGAATAAAATGCTACACCCTAGAAAGGGTATCTATAGCTTGTTGCTATGTTAACAAGTCAATCATGTGATTTTAATAAATAATTTTAAACATAAAAGATATATTGTAATCTATTTAGTCACATACCGTTAAAAAGAAAATGTATGGTACAAAGCAATTGTGATGGAAAGAATTATTTTAGCTTTTGACCGAATGATGTCTATGTGTAAAGCCACATATAAGGTTTAGTTTTATGTGAGCACAAGATATGGTATTATTGACTATATAATATAGGAAATGGATCCTTTCCATTTTTTTTTGTTACTGGAGAGAATAAAGTGTAATCTCTCACCTTTAATTCTATAAATAGGATCAAAAATAAATATAAAAAGAATACAATGAAAAATGAGATCTTCCACTAAATATCATAATTGGGCATCAAACCACACAATATAATATTTCCCACTTATTAATAAGTACCAATGATTAAGTAACCAAAATAATTTATTTGAATATGTATAGAAGCAAGTAGGCAACGATAATTAATAATTTGGAAGTATTGTCGGCTAATTTTTTCGGGAAATGAAACCACGCTGTGACAATTCTACGAAAGAATGTGAAGGTGTACGATTCACAAGAAACATCAATGGCATCAATAATATTTTGTTTTCGCGATGAACAAATTATATAACGAGGAATGTTAGGGGTCAACAACTTTTGTGATTTGTAGCCATCAAATAGCCATCAATAATGATTTTAATGGTGTGAGATTGGTGTGAACTTTCATCCAATGGCTCATTTTTTTTTGCTAGTTATATACTGGCCAGAATTTAACAAAATTGCTGGCCCCCTAGACTTTTCTTTATACAATTATCGTTTGCGTGAGACATCATTAACGCCCTTAATAGGGATCAATATTATAATAAATCGAGTTAAGTCTCAAAGTGTTATTTAAAATTAATGTCGTATACTAAAATTATTTTTAAAATTTTAATTACACACTAATTATATTTTTAAAGTTGACAAAAGTAAATCAGGTTAGTTTTTGATCCATTTTCTATTAATAATATGCTAACATGACTTGATAACATAGATTATTTGGCCACGTGTAATAGTATGATAACGAGTCGATCGGTCAATAAACCAGTAAAATAACTGGTTCACTAGTTCAGTGGTTCGATCGGAGTTCAACCGGAATTCAATCAGTTTAATTAAATATTAAATAAAATTATTAAAAATTAAATATATAATTTCAAATATTTTAAAAAACATCATCAATCATCAATTTAACAAAATCATCAACTATCATCCATCAAAATTTAACAAAATCATTCACCACAAGTTCCATACTAATTGGACTAGGACAAACCACAAACGTTTTAGTCCATGCCAATATTATTCCAAGCAGGTACTTCATGGCCGCAAAGGGTCTTCATAGATGCTCCAATCTCCGTTGATAACAAAATCACCACAGCTATATTCCAATACAAAGGCATCTTAAACACTAATCTCTTCTTTTCCTCAACTTCAACTTCCTGCTAGAAATAACTCAACTTTTGTACAGAGTCTTAACAAGAAACTCAGAAGCCTAAACTTTGATCAATACTCTGCTCTTGTTCCTCTCAAAGTTGATAGAAACCTCGTCTACACTATTGGTTTAGGCATAAATCCTTGCCCTACGTGTGTCAATGGAACAAGACTAGTTGTTTTATTGAACAATGTCTCATTTGTGATGCCACAAACTGCATTTCTTCAAGTTCACTATTAAAATCTCAAGTGCGTTTTTAGAACTGATTTTTCTGATAGGCCTTCAAAACCTATCAACTATACCGGTGCGCCGCTAATGGCAAATCTTGACACCTTAACGGGGACACGGCTTAGCAAGATTGCCTTTAATTCTTCGGTTGAGCTGGTTTTGCAAGATACCAATCAACTCTCAATCAGCAATCCTCATCAATCAGAAACAAAAGTGAAAAACAAGAAAATCTTCAAAAATAACTTCTTATAATTCAAAAATAGAAAAATCAGAGAATCCAAAAAAAAGAACAATTAATCCAAACTTAGCAATCATACCACCACTAACTCTAACTCAGAAGTCAGAACACAACAAACAAAGAAAAACAGCAACTTACCCCAACTCAGAACACAACAGAAAAAAATAGCAACTCAAGAATAAAATTTCAAAAAATTATGAACAAAAATAACTCAGCAAACTCCACAAACTCCATAGTAAAACTTAAATCAGTAAACAATAACCTTAGAAAATCCAGCTAATTAGCAAATCAATTTGAAACAAATAATAAGTATTATCAGAAGTTAATTGTTAAACCCTAAACCAGCAAGCAGACGCCGAGGAGATGGTTGTGAAGTGTGAGACTGCAAACAAAATATTACTTATCGGCGGCAAGGTGGAAGGCAAACAACGGCAACGGCAGAGGACGCGACACTGGCGAACAGAGAGAAGGCACGCTCGTCAATGACAACGACGCGGTGGGGGCTGCGGTGGTCAAACCCGTCATTGCGGTGGCTGCGGAATGCGGTGGCGGCGGGCTACGGTGGCTACGCGATTTGGGGCATCGGTGGCTTCTATGGTTCTTAAAGAAGAGAGGAGAGGAGATGAGTTTGTGTCATTGTGAATAAGAAGAACAGATGGGTTACGTTTGATTTAGGGTTCACTCCTTCAGTTTTGCCGTTTTTCTTTTTTTTTAAAAGGGACAAAACGATGCCGTTTTGGAGGGTTTATTTTCGAACCGAAAACCCTCCAAAAAACCGAACTGTTCTGCCGATTCACTGGTGGTAACTGATTTTTTGCCAGGTGATTTCTAGGCCTAACCGGACCAGCTTGGTGACCGGTTTCCAGTTGAATCTGCCGGTCCTGTTCGGTTTTTAGAACTATGGTAGTATGTGACATGCTGATGTAAATGATTGTGCTACGTATCACAATACTATTTAACCATGTATCAAGTTGTGCCATGTGTAAAATTTGGTAAATTAACGAATAATTAACTAATAAATTAATTATGAATTTAAGAAATTAGAAAATTAAATTTATAATTTGAAGAGGTAAAAATATTTAAAACACGAATTAGAATACTAATTTTAAAGATTTTGACCCAAAATTGGGTCAATGGGCCAAACCAAACCCGTATTGAGTCCAAGGCCAAACATATAAATGAAGAACTCAGCCCTTCCTCCCTTCTCATTCAGCAAAACACACTGAGGAAGAGAAGCATTGCACTAAACCCTAACTCCCATTTCAATCCAATATTCAATCCCTTGTAACTTTCAATATGGAGCTCCGATCGTCGCACCATTTGTGGCCATACGACCGTCTTGAAATTCTCTTCAAATTTATCCAAATAAAGTGGGTAAGAAATTTGAATTTCTCACCCAATTCTTCCCCTCTTATATTTTCGTAATTTTGAGTGTTGGATATTGAGGAGCTATGTAATTTTGATGATTTAGGGTATCACCCTAATCATCCATGGGTAAGATAAGAACCACTAAACTCTTGTAAATTATTGAAGTAGTGAGCCTCTGTGTTGATTTTAGTGATATTGTATGAAATTTGATTGAATTGCATGTGGATTGAAGTCAAATTGGTGATATTGGAACAAACTTATGGTGATTGAAGCTGGTTGAGTTGGTTTGGAGGTCTTGAGGCTTGTGAAGAGGAGATTTTGTGGTATTTTGTGACTTTGGAAAAAATCGTTCAAGGTATGATTTTGGTTTTTGGTAGCTAATATATAATGTTACGTGAAAATTTAGGCTACTTGTAAGACCTAGAATTTTTAGAAAAATCTTATTATGAGCTAATTTCAATTTATTTATCTATTAAAGACTTTATTTTTAGAAATTATTTTATTAAAAGTAATTAAACAAAGTTTTGATAATTAAACTAAAAATTTTGTTTAATATTATAATTATTGAATAATTTTCTATATTTAAATTGTAAAGTTTAATAGTTGTAAAAGAATAAGAACTTTATATGATTTAGTTTAAGTAATTGAGGTTTTCGAATTTAATACTTTAATTTTTATAAACAAAGAAAATTTTTATATTATCACTAATTTCAAATTAGAATACTTTATTGAAAGCCAATTAGCAAATTGATAATTAAATAATATTTTTAAAGTAATTTTTAAGGGATTAAATTAGATCTTAAATTAAATACTCTATACCTCAATTTAATTAAAATTACCCAAATTCTAATTTACCCAAAAAATTCTTAATTTCACATTTTACTCCAAAAGCAAACCCTAACCCTAAATTACAAACAAAACCCTAACCCTAACCTCTTTACCCCACTGCCACCCTCTTTCCAAAATTAAACAAAACACACACACATGTACTGAAAAATGAAAGAAAGGAAAAGAGAAAGGGAAGAACAGAGAGGGAGAAGAAAGGAGAAAAAGGGGGAAGGGGAAATAGAGAGAGGGATCTGAGAGAGTAGAAGAGGAAGTGGAGGGGCTGCTGCCTCGCCGCCGCTCACCGTGCCCTCGTGTCATTGTCCAGCCTGTCGAAGAAAGAGAGGCGTCGCCATCGTGAACCCGCATCGCCGTCATCGTCGAATGGGCCAGCTGAGGGAGAGTGAGAGATGAACGAGAGAGCTCGCGAAGAGAGGTAGGAGTCGCCGCCATGCCTTCACACTGCCAAACCGCCACCACCATTGCTTGGGTTTGTAGCCGCCACTTCTGTTATCGCCGAGGAGCAGAAGAGAGAGATATATCGATGGAGAATAGGAAGAAATCTTCATCCTCACCACAGCCATGCGCTGTTGCCGCTGTTCTTCACCGCCACTGCTGCGTCTCACCGCCGTTGGAGGAGCCATCGCCACTGGAACCCTAGCTGTCACCGCCGAAGGGGATCATTGTCAACGCCGTCGCCAAAATCGGGCTAGATCCACTGATGACAAGTCATCTTAGGCTAGTTTCACAAGCCTTTTTCATTAATTTTTACTTGGTTTTCATGCATTTTTAGGCAATAAATAAGTGTTTGAGTGAGAATTTCATGCTTGTCTTGATTCAATCAAACATTGGTAATTTTATGCATTTTCATTAGATTTCTTGCAAGATTTAGTTGATAACATGAATGATGCAAGATTTGATGATTATGCCAAGGCTTTGATGTATTTGTTTGGTTGATGATAGGTGAAAAGGTGAAGAAAAAAAGCAATAAAAGCACTAATAGAAGAATCATACTCTCAAGGTGGCAAAAGAGTTGGAAACAGACTCAAGAAGGAGCAAAGAGGATTTGCAACCCTGACCTCTTCACACTCCAACAAGAATAACTCGAGCTACAAAACTCCAAATGAGGTAATTTTAGTGGCATTGGAAAGTAGGAATCTGGAGCTTTCCAAGCATATATGGCACTGTATGGTGGACACTAAATCTGAGGGAGAAAACCTACCCCGAAAGTGCAAAGATGAACATAGTATCAACCTATAGTAAGGCCAGCTAACCTCTTCACCTTCCAAGGGGAATAACTTGAGTTGTAGAGCTTTAAATGATGCACTCTCAAATGCATTGGAAAGTATACATCCAAAGCTTTTCAACGATATATAATTGTATGGGGGTGAATGATGAGTAGATAATTTATACCCTTTTTGGCACTGTTTTTACATAGTTTTTAGTATGTTTTAATTAGTTTTTATTATATTTTTATTAGTTTTTATTCAGAAATTACATTTCTAGACTTTACTATGAGTTTGTGTGTTTTTCTATGATTTCAGGTACTTCCTGGCTGAAATTGAGGGACCTGAGCAAAAATCTGATTCAGAGGCTGAGAAAGGACTGCAGATGTTGTTGGATTCTGACCCTACTTCACTTGAAATGGATTTTCTGGAGCTACAGAAGCCCAATTGGTGCGCTCTCAATTGCGTTAGAAAGTAGACATCCTGGGCTTTCTAGCAATATATAATAGTTTATACTTTGTCCGATATTTGATGGCCCAAACTGGCGTTCAAAGTCAGCCCAAGGAATTCTAGCGTAAAACGCCAGAACTGGCACTAAAACCGGCGTTTAACGCCCAAAATGGCACCCCAGCTGGCGCTTAACTCCAAGGATAGCTTAAGTGCGAAAAAGCTTCAATGCTCAGCCCAAGCACATACCAAGTGGGCCCTGGAAGTGGATTTCTGCACTATCTGCACTTAGTTACTCATTTTCTGTAAACCCTAGTAACTAGTTTAGTATAAAAACTACTTTTAGAGATTTATTTTATATCTTTTTCGATCACTTTTGACCTTAGGATCATATTATGTAACTTTGGCACTTTGAGACCTCCATGGGAGGCTGGCTATTCGGCCATGCCTACCCTTTTTTCACTTATGTATTTTCAACGGTGGAGTTTTTACACCTCATATATTAAGGTGAGGAGCTCTGCTGTTCTTCATGAATTAATGCAAGTACTATGGTTTTTCTTTCAATTCACACCTACTTCTTCTCCAAGATATACTCTTGTTCTTTATTCAGTTAAGTCAGACTGAAGGGGTGACCCGTGACAATCACCCACTATCTTCAGTAATCGCTTAGCCAAGATCCGCGTGCCTGACAACCACAAGCGGTCTACATGATGTTCAACGTAGTCATTGGACGACAGCTAGAGTATATTCTCTTGGATATCTAATACACGGACCGAGTCCGTGAGATTAGTATCTTCGTGGTATAGGCTAGAACAGAGGCAGCATTTCTGGGATCCGAAAAGTCTAAACCTTGTCTGTGGTATTCTGAGTAGGATCCCGGAAGGGATGACTGTAAAGAGCTTCAAACCTGCGAATATTGGGAGCAAGTGGCAGTGTGCAAAAGGATCAATGGATCCTATTCCGATGCTAGTGGGAACCGACAGATGATTAGCCCTGCGGTAGCTGTGCCTGGTATTTTTCATCCGAGACGAGAAATCCGACAGTTGATTAGCCGTGTAGAAACCGTAGTTGAACCATTTTCACTGAGAGGATCATACAGCTTGCCATGGAAGGGAGCACGCATGGTTGGAAGAAGGAAATAGGAAAGCAGAGGTTCAGAAGCAACAAAGCATCTACAAACCCTTATCTGAAATTTCCACAAATGAATTACATAAGTATCTCTATCTTATTTTATGTTTTATTTATCTTTTAATTATCAAAATCCCATAACCATTTGAATCCGACTGACTAAGATTTACAAGGTGACCATAGCTTGCTTCAAGCTGACAATCTCCGTGGGATCGACCCTTACTCATGTAAGGTATTACTTAGACGACCCAGTGCACTTGCTGGTTAGTTACGCGGAGTTGTGAATAAAAGTGTGCGATCACGTTCTCGCGTACCAAGTTTTTAGCGCCGTTGCCGGGGATTGTTCGAGTTTGGACAACTGACGGTTCATCTTGTTGCTTAGATTAGGTAATTTTATTTTATGTTTAAGCTTTTTATTTTTTTTCTGAAAAATCATTCAAAAAAAATTATATTTAATTTTCGAAAAATTCATCAAAATTTTTAAGAATGAATTCCACTTTCGAGCTTCATGATGATATGTTAAAGCTTGGCTGGCTATTAAGCCATGTCTAAATCTTTTGGACCGGAGCTTTAACTTATCATATTCATTGGATTGTTGTATGTAATTGTTATGTTAAAGCTTGGCTGGCCATCTGGCCATGTCTAACTCTGTTGGACCGAAGCTTTAGAATAACATTACATACACCTTTGGATTCTCGTTTATAATTCTATGCTGAAGCTTGGCTGGCGATTGACCATGTCTAATTCTTTTGGACTGGAGCTTTAGAATAACATGGCATGAATCCTGGAATTCTTATTAAAAATTTTGAATTTCTTTATTTTCTTTTTCAAAATAATTTTCGAAAAGATACAAAAAAAAAATTAATAAAATCATAAAAACCAAAAATTTTTTTTATGTTTCTTGTTTGAGTCTAGTGTAAAATTTTAAGTTTGGTGTCAATTGCATGTTTTTAAATTTTTCTTTAATTTTCGAAAATTGCATGCATTGTGTTCTTCATGATCTTCAAGTTGATCTTGATTATTTTCTTTATTTGATCTTTAAATTTTCTTGTTTTATGTCTTTTCTTGTTTTTCATTTGCATTTTCGAATTCAGTGTCTAAACATTAAAAATTTCTAAGTTTGGTCTCTTGCATGTTTTTCTTTTCTTAAAAATTTTCAAAAGTAAGTTCTTGATGTTCATCTTGATCTTCAAAGTGTTCTTGGTGTTCATCTTGACATTCAAAGTGTTCTTGTATGCATTAGTTGTTTTGATTCATAATATTTATGTTTTGTTTCAATTTGGTATTTTTCTCTCTCATCATTAGAATTCAAAAATAAAAAAAATATCTTTCCTTATTTTACTCATAAATTTCAATTAAAAAATTCTATCTTTTCAAATCTTTTTCAAAAATCAAATATTTTTCAACTTCCTTTTATTATTTTCGAATTCTTTCTTAAAATTTTTCAAAATCTTTTTTATTTTTCTTCTTAATAATTTCGAAAATTTTAAAAATTGATTTTCAAAATCTTTTTCTTAATTTTATTTCATGATTTTCGAAATCTTACCAACATTTAATGTTTGATTCAAAAATATTTCAACTTGTTACTTGCCTATCAAGAAAGGTTCAATCTTTAAATTCTAGAATCATATCTTTTAGTTTCTTGTTAGTCAAGTCAATCAACTTTAATTTCAAAAATAAAATATTTTTAATTTCCTTTTCAAATCTTTTTCAAAATAAATTTCAATCATATCTTTTTCAAAATCAAATTCAAAATTGATTTTCAAATCTTTTTCAATTAACTATTTGACTTTTTGTTTTACTATTTCTTATCTTTTCCAAAATCATCTAACTACTTTTCTATCTCTAATTACTAACACTTCTCTTTCTTTTAAAAATTCGAATCCCCTCCCTCTCTCTGTGTTCGAATTTTTCTGATTTTCTCTCTACCTCATTCTTCTCTTCTTCTACTCATATAAAGGAATCTCTATACTGTGACATAGAGGATTCCTATTCTTTTCTGTTCTCTTCTTTTTCATATGAGCAGGAACAAGGATAAAGACATTGTTGTTGAAGCTGATCCTGAACCTGAAAGGACTCTGAAGAGGAAGCTAAGGGAAGCTAAAGCACAACTCTCTGGAGAAAACCTTATAGAAATTTTCGAAAAAGAAGAAGACATGGCCGAACCCAACAACAATGGTGGAGATGCAAGTAAGATGCTTGGCGACTTTGTTGCACCCTCTTTTGACTTCTATGGAAGAAGCATCTCAATTCCTGCAATTGGAGCAAACAACTTTGAGCTTAAGCCTCAATTAGTTTCTCTAATGCAATATAATTGCAAGTTTCATGGACTTCCTTTGGAAGATCCTCATCAGTTCTTAGCTGAATTCTTGCAAATCTGTGACACTGTTAAGACCAATGAGGTTAATCCCGAGGTCTACAGACTTATGCTTTTCCCTTTTGCTGTAAGAGACAGAGCTAGGACATGGTTGGACTCACAACCTAAAGAAAGTCTGAACTCTTGGAAAAAGTTGGTCAATGCTTTCTTGGCCAAGTTCTTTCCACCTCAAAAGTTGAGCAAGCTTAGAGTGGAAGTCCAAACCTTCAAACATAAGGAAGGTGAATCCCTCTATGAAGCTTGGGAAAGATACAAGCAATTGATCAGAAGGTGTCCTTCTGACATGTTTTCAGAATGGAGCATCTTATGTATATTCTATGATGGTCTATCTAAATTGTCCAAGATATCATTGGACCACTCTGCTGGTGGATCTCTTCATCTGAAGAAGACGCCTGCAGAGGCCAAGGAACTCATTGACATGGTTGCAAATAACCAGTTCATGTACACTTCTGAAAGAAATCCTGTGAATAATGGGATGACTCAAAAGAAAGGAGTTCTTGAGGTTGACACTCTGAATGCCATATTGGCTTAGAATAAAATATTGACACAGCAAGTCAATATGATTTTTCAGAATCTGACTGGATTACAAGCTGCATCCGGCAGTGCTAAAGAAGCCTCCTCTGAAGGAGAAGCTTATGACCCTGAGAATCCTGGAATGGAAGAAGTGAATTCCATGGGAGAATCCTATGGAAACACTTACAATCCTTCATGGAGGAATCATCCTAATTTCTCATGGAAGGATCAGCAGAAGCCGAATCAAGGCTTCAATAACAATGGTGGGAGACCACGGTTTGGCAATAGCGAACCTTTTCCATCATCTTCTCAGCAACAGACAGAGAATTCTAAGCAGAGCCTCTCTGACTTAGCAACCATAATCTCTGATCTAAGTAAGACCATTCACAGTTTCATGACTGAAACAAGGTCCTCTATTAGAAATTTAGAGGCACAAGTGGGTCAGCTGAGTAAAAGAATTACTGAACTTCCTCCAAGTACTCTCCCAAGTAATACAGAAGAGAATCCAAAGAGAGAATGCAAGGCCATCAATATGACCACTAAGGCCGAACCTGGAGAGGAGGGAAAGGCAGTGATTTCCACTGAGAAAAACCTCCATGGACGTCCACTGGCTACTATGGAGTTCCCTCATGAGAAACTAAAGGAATCTGAGGCTCATACAGAGACCATAGAGATTTCATTGGACTTACTGTTGCCATTCATGAGCTCTGATGAGTATTCTTCCTCTGAAGAGGATGAATACATTATTGAAGAGCAAGTTGCTCTGTATCTAGGAGCAATCATGAAACTAAATGCCAAGCTATTTGGTAATGAGACTTGGGAGGATGAACCTCCATTGCTCATTAATGAACTGAATGATCTGATTCAACTGAAGTTACCTCAGAAGAAATAAGATCCTGGAAAGTTCTTAATACCTTGTACCATAGGCACCATGACCTTTGAGAAGGCTCTGTGTGACCTGGGGTCAGGAATAAACCTCATGCCACTCTCTGTAATGGAGAAACTAGAGATCTTTGAGGTACAAGCTGCAAAATTCTCACTAGAATTGGCAGACAAATCAAGGAAACAAGCTTATGGACTTGTAGAGGATGTCTTAGTGAAGGTTGAAGGCCTGTACATCCCTGCTGACTTCATAATCCTAGACACTGGGAAGGATGAGGATGAATCCATTATCCTTGGAAGACCCTTCCTAGCCACAGCAAAAGCTGTGATTGATGTGGACAGAGGAGAGTTAGTCCTTCAATTGAATGATGACTACCTTGTGTTTAAGGCTCAAGGATCTTCTTTTGTACCCATGGAGAGGAAGCATGAAAAGCTTATCTCAAAACAGAGTCAAATAGAGCCCCCACACTCAACTTCTAAGTTTGGTATTGGGAGGCCACCATTAAGCTCTGAATCTCTGTGAGGCTCTCTAAGAGCTCACTGTCAAGCTATTGACATTAAAGAAGCGCTTGTTGGGAGGCAACCCAATGTTATTTAATTATATTTATTTATTTTTCATTGTTATTTTATGTTTTCTTTAGGTTGATGATCATGTGAAGTCATAAAAATAACTACAGAATTAAAGTGGAATAAAAAACAACATGAAAAATAGCACACCCTGGAGGACAGGCTTACGCCAGTAAGGATAGCAAAATGGGCGTTTAACGCCCAGCCTGGCAGCATTCTGGGCGTTAAATGCCAGAATGGGAAGCATTCTGGGCGTTTAAAGCCAGAAAAGGGTGTTTGGCATCTGGCTGGCGTTAAACGTGAGAAATGGCAGACAGACTGGCGTTTAACGCTAGAAAAGGGTGTCTGGCTGGCATTAAACCCCAGAAAGGGGCAGCAGACTGGCGTTTAACGCCAGATTTGGCATACAGAGGGCATTTAAATGCCAGAATGGTGCAGGGACACAATTTTCTTGACACCTCAGGATCTGTGGACTCCACAGGATCCCCACCTACCCCACCTCTCTTTCTCCCCTCTTCACACCTTTCCATAACACTCTTTCCCAAACATCCTTGACCAATCCAATCAATACCTCTTCCCAAAACACCATTCACCTATCAAATCCTACCCTCTTCTTCATACTCTCTCTTCACTACACACATCCATCCATCATAAAATCCCACTGATGAGTTGATAATTTATACCCTTTTGGGCACTATTTTTACATAGTTTTTAGTATATTTTAGTTAGTTTTTATTATATTTTTATTAGTTTTTAATTAAAAATCACATTTCTGGACTTTACTATGAGTTTGTGTGTTTTTCTGTGATTTCAGGTATTTTCTGGCTGAAATTGAGGGACTTGAGCAAAAATCAGATTCAGAGGTTGACAAAGGACTACTGATGCTGTTGGATTCTGACCTCCCTGCACTCAAAGTGGATTTTCTGGAGCTACAGAACTTCAAATGGCGCGCTCTTAATTGCGTTGGAAAGTAGACATCCTGGGCTTTCTAGCAATATATAATAGTCCATGCTTTGCCCGAGTTTAGACGACACAAACTGGCGTTGAACGCCAGCTCTCTGCCCAATTCTGGAGTCAAACGCCAGAAACAGGTTGCAAAACAGAGTTAAACGCCAGAAACACGTTACAAACTGGTGTTCAACTCCAAGGAAGACCTCTACACGTGAAGGCTTCAATGCTCAGCCCAAGCACACACCAAGTGGGCCCCGGAAGTAGATTTCTGCATCATTTACTCATTTTTGTAACCCTAGTAACTAGTTTAGTATAAATAGAACTTTTTACTATCATGTTAGGAATCTTTTGATCATGCTTTTATGATTGAACCCTCTTTGGGAGGCTGGCCTCTCGGCCATGCCTAGACCTTGTTCTTATGTATTTTCAACGGTAGAGTTTCTACACACCATAGATTAAGGTGTGGAGCTCTGCTGTTCCTCGAGTTTTAATGCAATTACTACTAGTTTCTATTCAATTCAAGCTTATTCCTATTCTAAGATATTCATTCGCACCAAAGAACATGATGAATGTGATGATTATGTGACGCTCATCACCATTCTCACCCATGAACGCGTGCCTGACAACCACTTCCGTTCTACATGCAAACAAGGCTTGAATGTGTATCTCTTAGCCTCCTGATCGTGAGATCAGAGTCTTCGTGGTATAAGTTAGAACCCATGGACGGCCATTCTTGAGATCCGAAAAGTCTAAACCTTGTTTGTGGTATTCTGAGTAGGATCTGGGAAGGGATGGCTGTGACGAGCTTCAAACTCGCGAGTGCTGGGCGTAGTGACAGACGCAAAAGGATAGTAAATCCTATTCCAGTATGATCGAGAACCTACAGATGATTAGCCGTGCTGTGACAGAGCATTTGGACCATTTTCACTGAGAGGACGGGATGTAGCCATTGACAACGGTGATGCCCAACATACAGCTTGCCAAGGAAAGGAGTAAGAAGGATTGGATGACAGTAGGAAAGCAGAGAGACGGAAGGGACAAAGCATCTCCATACGCTTATCTAAAATTCTCACCAATGAATTACATAAGTATCTCTATCCTATTTTATATTTTATTTCTATTTTAATTATCAATTCACCATAAACATTTGAATCCGCCTGACTGAGATTTACAAGATGACCATAGCTTGCTTCATACCGACAATCTCCGTGGGATCGACCCTTACTCACGTAAGGTTTATTACTTGGACGACCCAGTGCACTTGCTGGTTAGTTGTGCGAAGTTGTGACAAAGAATTAAGATTATAAATGTGCATATTGAGTTTACAGCGCCGTTACCAAGGAATGAACGATCACGATTTCGTGCACCAAGTTTTTGGCGCCGTTGCCGGGGATTGTTCGAGTTTGGACAACTGACGGTTCATCTTGTTGCTTAGATTAGGTAAGTTTATTTTATTTTATTTTTAAGTTTTTATTTCTTATTTTCGAAAAATACAAAACAAAAATTTTCTTCTTTTTCGTTTTTCACAAATTAATTCTCGAAAATCCAGAAAAAAAAATTATAAAATCATAAAATAAAAAATAATTTGATGTTTCTTGTTTGAGTCTAGTGTCAAGTTTGGTGTCTTGCATATTTCTATTTTTCTCAAGAATTTTCGAAAATTCATGCATGTGTTCTTCATGATCTTCAAGTTGTTCTTGGCCAGTCTTCTTGTTTGATCTTCATATTTTCTTGTTTTGTGTCTTCTCTTATTTTTCATATGCATTTTTAATTTGTTAATGTCTAAAGTTTGAAAATTTCTAAGTTTGGTGTCTTGTATGTTTTTCTTTTCTTAAAAATTTTCAAAAAAATAAGTCTTGATGTTCATCTTGATCTTCAAAGTGTTCTTGGTGTTCATCTTGACATTCATAGTGTTCATAATTTTTATGTTATGTGTCATTTTTATGTTTTTCTCTCTCATCATTAAAAATTCAAAAATAAAAAAATATCTTTTCTTTTTTTATCTCATAATTTTTGAAAATTTGAGTTGACTTTTTAAAAAATTTTTAAAATCTAGTTGTTTCTTATGAGTCAAATCAAATTTTCAATTTAAAAATTCTATCTTTTTCAAACTTTTTTTCAAAAATTAAATCTTTTTCATTTTTTCTTTCACAATTTCGAAAATTTCAAAAGTAATTTTCAAAATCTTTTTCTTATTTCTATTTCATATTTTCGAAACTCTTACTAACAATTAATGTGATTGATTCAAAAATATTAAGTTTGTTACTTGCTTAGTAAGAAAGGTTCAATCTTTAAATTTTAAAATCATATCTTTTTGTTTCTTGTTAGTCAAGTAATCAGCTTTAATTTTCAAAATCAAATCTTTTAAATTTCTTTTTCAAATCTTTTTCAAAATAAGCTTCAATCACATCTTTTTCAAAATCAATTTCAAAATCTTTTCTAACTTCTTATCTTTTCAAAATTGATTTTAAAATCTTTTTCAATTAATCTGATCATTTTGTTTAATTCTTATCTTTTTCAAAACTACCTAACTAATTTTCTCTCTCTAATTTTCGAAAATCCCTTCCCTCTTTTCAAAATTCAATTTTAATTAACTAATTGTTTTAAATTTTAATCTAATTTAATTTCAATTTTTAATTTTCAAATTTTAATTTTAATTTTTATTTTACTTAATTTTCGAATTCTTCTCTTCTTCATCTCCTTCCATTTATTTATTCATCTACTAACACTTCTCTTCCACCCAAAATTCGAACCCCATCTTCCTCTTTGTGTTCGAGTTTTTCTCTTCTCCTTCTTCTATTCTTCTTTTCTTATACTCACATAAGGAATCTCTATACTGTGACATAGAGGATTCCATATTTTCTTTTGTGTTCTCTTCTTTTTCATATGAGCAGGAACAAGGATAAGAACATTCTTGTTGAAGCCAATCCTAAACCTAAAAGGACTCTGAAGAGGAAGCTAAGGGAAGCAAAAGCACAACTCTCTGGAGAAAATCTGACAGAAATTTTCGAAAAAGAAGGAGACATGGCCGAAAATAATAACAATGCAAGGAAGATGCTTGGTGACTTTACTGCACCAAATTCCAATTTACATGGAAGAAGCATCTCAATCCCTGCCATTGGAGCAAACAATTTTGAGCTTAAACCTCAATTAGTTTCTCTGATGCAACAGTCTGCAAGTTTCATGGACTTCCATCAGAAGATACTTTTCAGTTCTTAATTGAATTCTTGTAGATCTGTGATACTATTAAGACTAATGGGGTTGATCCCGAGGTCTATAGGCTTATGCTTTTCCCGTTTGCTGTAAGAGACAGAGCTAGAATATGGTTGGACTCTCAACCTAAGGATAGCCTAAACTCTTGGGATAAGCTGGTCACGACTTTCTTAGCCAAGTTCTTTCCTCCTCAAAAGCTTAGTAAGCTTAGAGTGGATGTTCAAACCTTCAGACAAAAAGAAGGTGAATCCCTCTATGAAGCTTGGGAGAGATACAAGCAACTGACCAAAAAGTGTCCTTCTGACATGCTTTCAGAATGGACCATCCTGGATATATTCTATGATGGTATGTCTGAGTTATCAAAGATGTCACTGGACCATTCTGCAGGTCGATCCATTCACCTAAAGAAAACGCCTGCAGAAGCTCAAGAACTCATTGACATGGTTGCTAATAACCAGTTCATGTACACTTCTGAGAGGAATCCTGTAAGTAATGGGACGCCTCAGAGGAAGGGAGTTCTTGAAATTGATGCTCTGAATGCCATATTGGCTTAGAACAAAATATTGACTCAGCAAGTCAATATGATTTCTCAGAGTCTGAATGGAATGCAAGCTGCATCCAACAGTACTCAAGAGGCATCTTCTGAAGAAGAAGCTTATGATCCTGAGAACCCTGCAATAGCAGAGGTGAATTACATGGGTGAACCTTATGGAAACACCTATAATCCCTCATGGAGAAATCATCCAAATTTCTTATGGAAGGATCAACAAAAGCCTCAACAAGGCTTTAATAATGGTGGAAGAAACAGGTTTAACAATAGCAAGCCTTTTCCATCATCCACTCAGCAATAGACAGAGAATTCTGAGCAGAGTCCCTCTAGCTTAGCAAATATAGTCTCTGATCTATCCAAGGCCACTTTAAGTTTCATAAATGAAATAAGGTCCTCCATTAGAAATTTGGAGGCACAAGTGGGCCAGCTGAGTAAAAGAGTCACTGAAACTCCTCCTAGTACTCTCCCAAGCAATACAGAAGAGAATCCAAAAAGAGAGTGCAAGGCCATTACCTTGCTTGGTGTGGTCGAACCTACAAGGGAGGAGAAGGACGTGAATCCCAGTGAGGAAGACCTCCTGGGACGTTCAGTGAACAATAAGGAGTTTCCCTTATCTAGAGACCATAGAGATTCCAATGAACCTACTCTTGCCCTTCATGAGCTTTGATGAGTATTCTTCTTCCGAAGAGAATGAAGACGTTACTGAAGAGCAAGTTGCTAAGTACCTTGGTGCAATCATGAAGTTAAATGCCAAATTATTTGGTAATGAGACTTGGGAAGATGAACCTCCCTTGCTCACCAATGAACTGAATGCATTGGATAGGCAGAAATTACCTCAAAAGAAGCAGGATCCTGGTAAATTCTTAATACCCTGTAACATAGGCACCATGACCTTTGAGAATGCTCTGTGTGACCTGGGGTCAGGCATAAACTTAATGCCACTCTCTGTAATGGAGAAACTTGGGATCTTTGAGGTGCAAGTTGCTAGAATCTCATTAGAGATGGCAGATAACTCAAGGAAAGAGGCTTATGGACAAGTAGAGGACGTGTTAGTAAAAGTTGAAGGCCTTTACATCCCTGCTGATTTCATAATCCTAGACACTGGGAAGGATGAGGATGAATCCATCATCCTTGGAAGACCCTTCCTAGCCACAGCAAAAGCTGTGATTGATGTGAACAAAGGAGAATTGGTCCTTCAACTGAATGAAGACAACCTTGTGTTTAAAACTCAAGGATCTCCTTCTGTAACCATGGAGAGGAAGCATAAAAAGCTTCTCTCACTGCAGAGTCAACCAAAGCCCCCACAGTCAAACTCTAAGTTTGGTGTTGGGAGGCCACAACCAAACTCTAAGTTTGGTGTTGAACTCCCATATCCAAACTCTAAGTTTGGTGTTAGGAGGTCTCAACAATGCTCTGAACATCTGTGAGGCTCCATGAGAGCTCACTGTCAAGCTATTGACATTAAAGAAGCACTTGTTAGGAGGCAACCCAATGTATTTAATTATATCTATTTTATTTTTATTATCATGTTTCTTTCGTGTTTTATTAGGTTGATGATCATGTGGAGTCACAAAAACTACAAAAAAATTAAAAACAGCATTAAAAACAGCACACCCTGGAGGAAGGATTACTGGCATTTAAACGCCAGTAAGGAGCATCTGGCTGGCGTTTAACGCCAGAACAGAGCATGAAACTGGCATTAAATGCCAGAAACAAGCATCAGTCTGGCGTTTAAACACCAAGATTGCACCTTGAGGAAAGCTGGCGTTAAATGCCAGAAACAAGCATAGAAGTGGCGTTTAACACCAGAAACAAGCATGAAAGTGTCGTTTAACGCCAGAAATGGGCAACAGTCTGGCGTTAAACACCAGGATTGCATACATAGGGCGTTTTACACACCTAAAAGGTGCAGGGATGTGAAATCCTTGACACTTCAAGATCTGTGGACCCCACAGGATCACCTCAGGATCTGTGGACCCCACAGGATCCCCACCTACCTCAACTCACCTTCTCTCTTCTTCCTCACATAATCCAATAACCCTCTTTTCCAAACACCCATTCACCAATCACCTCAATCTCTCTTCTCCATCACCTCTTCACCATTCACATCCATCCACACTTTCCTATAAACCCCGCCTACCTTCAAAATTCAAAATCACATTCCTACCCAAACCCACCCTAAATGGCCGAACCCTAACCCCTCTCCCCCCACTATATAAACCCCTCATTCCTTCTTCATTTTCACACAACACAACCCTTTCTTTTTACCCTTGGACGAATACACACCTCTCTCCCTTTCCTCCATTCTTCTTCTTCTTCTCATTTTTTCTCTCTTTTTTTGCTCGAGGACGAGCAAACATTCTAAGTTTGGTGTGGTAAAAGCATAGATTTTTTTATTTTTCCATAACCATTGATGGCACCTAAGACCAGAGAAACCTCAAGAAAGAGGAAAGGGAAGGCAATTGCTTCCACTTCTGAGTCATGAAAGATGGAGAGATTCATCTCAAAAGTCCATCAAGACCACTTCTATGAAGTTGTGGCCAAGAAGAAAGTGATCCCTGAGGTTCCTTTCAAGCTCAAGAAGAATGAGTATCCGGAGATCCGACTTGAGATCCAAAGAAGAGGTTGGGAAGTCCTCACCAACCCCATTCAACAAGTTGGGATCCTAATGGTTCAAGAGTTATATGCAAACGCATGGATCACTAGGAACCATGATCAAAGTATGAACCCGAATCCGAAGAATTGGCTTACCTTGGTTCGGGGGAAATACTTAGATTTCAGTCCGGAAAGTGTAAGGTTGGCATTCAACTTGCCAATGATGGAAGAAAATGCACGCCCCTACACTAGAAGGGTCAACTTTGATCAAAGGTTGGACCAAGTCCTCATGGACATATGTGTGGAAGGAGCTCAATGGAAGATTAACTCAAAAGGCAAACCGGTTCAACTAAGAAGACTGGACCTTAAGCCTGTAACTAGAGGATGGTTGGAGTTCATTCAACGCTCAATCATTCCCACTAGCAACCGATCTGAAGTTACTGTAGACCGGGCCATCATGATCCATAGTATCATGATTGGGGAGGAAGTTGAAGTTCATGAGATTATACCTCAAGAACTCTACAAGGTGGCTGACAAGCCTTCCACTTTGGCAAGGTTAGCCTTTCCTCACCTTATTTGCCACATCTGTAATTTAGCTGGGATTGACATAGAGGGAGATATCCTCATTGATGAGGACAAGCCCATCACTAAGAAGAAGATGGAGCAAACAAGAGAGCCTATTCATGGAGTTCAAGAGACGCATGAGGAAGCTCATCATCAAGAAATCTCTGAGATGCCTTGATGAGAGAACTTTTGCGTGGTCTAGAAATTTGCGGATAAATCCTCATTGCAAGTATAGTTTCTAAACCTTCAAAAGTCCTTTCATACAAACGTTTTGGGTGTCACAAGTAACAAACCCCTTAAAAATTGTTAACCGAGTATTCAAACCTCGGGTCGTCTTCTCAAGGAACTGCGAGGAAGTATGTTCTTATTATTGGTTATAAAGGTTGTAATCGGGGTTTAGAAGGTGAGAAGCAAGTAATTTAAATGACGAGTGAATTAAATGGCAATTAAAAATAAATAATAACTGTAAAACAACTTTTGGCAAGATAAGGGAAATTAGAGGTCCAACTTAGTTATCTCTCTCAACTATAATGAAAGTTGAATATAAACTCCACTTGGTCAACCTTTACCAGGGCAAAGGAAAGTCAAGGGACTAATTAAATTGACTTTTGAATCCTAATTATTTCCTAAGAAAAGGTTGGGATTATTTAAGTTCAGCTCAATTAGCAAGATAACGATTATCAATTACGTTGAGTTTAATAACTGTTGAGTTACTGAATTCTTAACCAGGACCAAAAGGGGAAAAAAGTAAAATTGCTGAAATAATAAAAACGTCCTTAGATGGGAAGCAATGATAACTTAAATCAAAGAGAACAATCATAAACTGAAAATACCTCAAATATCATTAATTCAAATAACTGTTTGTAACATGAAAGAATTCATAGATCCAATTATAAAGGTAAATAGCCAACTCAGATACTGAAATAAATAAATAGAGTAAAAGGGAAGTTTAAAACAAAGAAATATAAAACCTGGATTGAGAGTCACTCTTAAAACAAGAAGAAATCCTAAATCCTAAAAGAGAGAGAGAGGAGAAGATCTCCCTCTCAACTAAATCTAAATCATTGAAAACTAAAATTATGCGAGCTCCCCTTGAATGGATGCATTCCTCCACTTTATAACCTCTAATCTATGCTTTCTGTGCTTGGATCTGGGCCAAAAAGGGCTTCAGAAATTGCTGGGGGCGTATTCTGTAAATTCTGATACGTGGCCTCTATCACGCGTCCGCGTGGGTCACGCGGTCGCGTCATCTGGAGCTTTTCCTTTCCACGCGGTCGCGTCAGTCACGCGTCTGCGTCGTGGGTGTTCTACTCAAGGCACGCGGTCGCGTCAATCATGCGGCTGCGTCGCTGCTTCTTTGCTTCTGGCACGCGATCGCGTCGTCCATGCGATCGCGTGGATACTAGTTTTCTTAAAGCTCCGTTTTGCCTTCTCCTTTCATTTTTGTATGTTTCCTTTTTCATCCTTTAAGTCATTCAGCCTTAGGAAACCTAAAGCTACTCAACACACTAATCACGGCATCGAATGGAAATAAAGGTAATTAAAATAATTAATTTTTTAAAGATTAGGAAACATGTTTTTCACAATATGACATAATAAGGAAGGGAAAGTAAAACCATGCAATTAATGTGAATAAGTAGGTGAAGAGTTGAATAAATCACTCTAATTAAGCACAAAAGAACTCATGAAATATGGGTTTATCAACCTCCCCACACTTAAACACTAGCATGTCCTCATGCTAAATCCAAGGTAAATAATTAAGGTTAAAGTGATGGAATGTTATGAAATGCAACCTATGCTAAATGCATCTACCTAATGAGTCATGCAATTCTAATTCATCCACTCATATATAAAGCCTACATGTAGTCAAATTATTTTCACATTCTCAAGGAGATATATATACATATATAGCTAACCCTCAAATAATAAAGCATTTTTTTTTGCAAATGAGATGAGAGAAAAAAAAACTTACAAGACAATCAGAGATAAATGTTAATGTGCTTTCGAACCCTCACTGGATTTTGTGTTTTCTCTCTAATCACTCAGTGTTTATTGGGTTAATCACTCTATTCTTCTTTTTATTCTTCCTTTCTATAACCTTGTTTTTCGTCTAACCAATCAACAATTATAGAACATAGTCATACCAAAACTCATGAGGTCTTTAATTAAGGTTGTAATGGGGTCAAGGCAAAGGGTAAGGATATATGTATAAGGCTAAATGAGCTAATAAGTGAATCCTTAATTAGACTAAGATTTCACCTAACATACATACTTAGTAAAAGAATGCTTCTTTACCTATTCTCCCTATTTTCTTGCTTTTGATGTCACATGCTCATGTTTCAATTCTTGTTTTTATCCCATGTGCATTGCTTTTTATTTTGCATTGGGGAGTTCTTTTTGTATCCCCTTATTTACATGCTTGAAAACTAACTTCTCTTTTTTTTTTGAATACACATGGTAATTTTAATTAATTTGAATTTTCATGAGCCTGCTTCCCAAAATTTTGAGTTGCTTTATTCTTTTTAATTTTTCTACCTTTTGTCTTTATCAACTATGTACCCAATAAGTTTCCCACATTTTGCTCTATTTATAATTTTCTATCTTAAGCTAACCAAGGATTCACTTGGGATTTTCTTTTGTTTTTTTGCTTAAGGCTAGTAATTTGGCTAAAATAGAATAAGGGGTTTTTTTTTTAAAAAGCTCAAAGGGGGCTAACAAAGGTGATGTAAAAGGTAGGCTAATTTGGGGTAAGTGAGCTAAAATCAAATGATGGCCTCAATCATTATTTTGAGATGTACCTATATTCTATAATCGGACATATAGACTAAAACAAAGTAAAGAACACCAGAATAAGAAAGAAGGTTGGAACACACAGGAATAAAAATTATGGTTTGAATGTAACCATACAGTTAAGCTCAAAACTCACAGGCTATGTGTTCTCTAGCTGAAAAGTCATTTATCACTTATGTATGTCATGCAGGTTTAGTTAAAAATTCTCATTATTCTCTTAAAAAGTAATTTAGGGTAGCCTTTGAAGTTTTAATGTTTCTGCTTGATGAAATGTTGTCAGTTTAACTACATCATGTAATGCTATATATACAAGGTTTTATGGATCTAAATCTATTATGTTCAAGTTCCTAGCTTACTCTTTTTTATATTTGTCAATTTAAACTAAGCTATAATTAAGCTATCTTATGTAAAAAGGTAAACTATACTAATTGATCCACTAATAAGTTAGAATTGCAAACTAAACTAAATAACTAAAATGAACTAAATAACTAAAATATGAACAAAAAATGCAAAATGCAGAAAATAGAGTAAAATACACAAGTAGCAATGTATAAGTACTCAGAAAATAACAATAAAAGAAAAAGAGAAAAATACAGAAAAATATCCAAAATAAAAGAAAAAGTATGTAGTAGTTCACCAAAATAAACGCCAGAGATGGCAACCTCCCCACACTTAAAATGAAGCATCGTCCCCGATGCTCAATCAAGCCGGGTGTGAAGGAGTGTCATCACTGGTAGGGATGGTAGCTGGGGTCTCTGTGGCGGTGGTGGGCTGAGAGTCTGGCTGCTGTAGAGGGGGGACTGACTGGATCGGGATCTCCGGATCTGCAGCCTCAAGCTGATGTGGGGCCTCCTGCTGTGGTGTAGCGTGCTCTGTGCCTGCCTGCTGATGAGTCTCCGCCTGGGAATGAGGCTCCTCCTCGTGCTCATCCTCCTCCTCCTCTGATGGCTCTGATGGTGTGTCGGGCTCGGAGGGGATGTCGGCGCCCTGTCTGATCATCAGCTTCAGATAGGAATAGCGTCGCCTGCTGCGGCGCTCCAATCTCTCATACCGGCACCTGTTACGGTGCTCCATCTGATCAAGCTGGCGGAATAGACGGTGCAAGAGGCGATAAACCGGCTCAGAGGTGGGTGGAGGTGCAGTGGTGGCAGCAGGGGCAGCTGGGGCAGCTGTGGATGAAGAGGGTCCAGCAGACGGAGGGGCTGTCTCATCAGTAGCAGTGACAGGTGGTGGTCTGTAGCCCAAAGTAAGGAAGTTCCTGCTGTGAGGGATGATCTTCCTGCAGTCCGCTGCTGGTGGTCGCTCATCGGCATCCTCCCAAGGCACATCAGCCTGACAGCCTAGCCGTGTAACCAGATAAGGAAAGGGGAGGGTGCCTCGGATGTGGACCCTGGCCATATAATGCCGGATAAAACGAGGCAAGTACAGGTCCTTACCCTCCAGCACACACCAGAGGAGGGTGATCATGGCAGCCGGGATCTCAATCTCATGAGTACTTGGCATCACATAGTTGCTCAAGATCTGATGCCATAGCCGAGCCTCATCATTCAAGTACACTCTCTTGATCCCTCTAGGCATGGTGGTGTCCTGACCCATCTCTCAAGGAACAGCAGGGTCGAGAGCTATCCGTGCCTTCACAGCATCCCAATCAAACCGCATCTGGCCCATGTCCTCCTCAGCCTGTGCATAACCATCTGGCTGATCGGACTTGGCTGGAAGTTGGAGAATGGTCTCTATGGCCTCCTCAGTGACCAGAATTTGCTTTCCCCTCAGGTTCATTGCATCTAGGGTAGTAAGGTAGTAGTTGCAATAGAATTTCCAGACCCAAGATGCATTGACCTCTGTCAGTGGTCTCTCCAGAAAGAACCAGCCCCTTTGCTTGATTTACTCAGTGGTGTATTGCTGGAGGGCTTCTGGAATCTTCAAGGTACGTTCCAGGTATAGATTTCTGGAGTTTGCAAAAGTTGGGTACTTCAGCTCACAGTACCGGTTTGCAAATTTTATAGGATCAGTCGAAGGGAGCAGCTGGTCAGCTTTTTCCTGCTGTGTGAAGTTCTTCTCCCGCCATGAGGAATCGTGCATTAGAGCAATGATGGACTGGGAGGAATCTCCTCTCTTGCGCTTGCCAGTAGCCTTGCCTTTGCCTTTCCTTTGTGAGGCAGACATCCTGAAAAACAGAAAACCAGGAAATGGATAAAATAGGAAAGCAAATAGGCAATTTAAACAAAGGAAACTCAAAGCGGTAAGGGAGAAATAGAATAAGAAAAATGAGTAATTGAAATGTGATTGAATTAATGTTAAATGGAAAGAAAAAAAAATCAATATGCCATAGTGAGAAAGTTAGAGGAAGTGAAAGTGATCAGAAAAGAGATCAAGAAGGTTAGTATAGTAAAAAGAAATTAGTAAATTAAAATTAGTGAGTTAGGAAAGTAAGTGGCATAGAAAAAAATTTCATATAACAAGGATTCACAGGTAAGAATAGAAGTACTCATAATCGAATAAAGAAAACAGGGTGATGCTGATTCAAATAGATATAAAGAAATAAGAAATTGGAATCAGTGAATCACAAATGCAGGTTATGAACCAGGAAATCAAAGAGGATAAGAAAGTGGCCCTAGCATTCATGAAATGGTTTGGGGGAAGCAGAGTAAAACAGAGTTGCCAAACCAAAACAAGAATGAAAACAATTTTCAAAAAAATTTGGGCAGCATTCCGGCTAAAATTGGATTGTCCCGGAAAATAAACAGCAATCATATCAGTTCATATGAATTAAAAAAATCAAGCTGCATGTACATAAATATAAAATAAACATAAAAACTCAATGGAAACAGCAGCAACATACAAGAAAGCAGCATATGAATAATGATTATAGCAGCAATAGATTTGCACATAGGATAAAACAGAAGTAAGAACAGTGCAAGTAAACAGACCTAGATCCACTAACCACAGCCTAAGCTACCTAACAACCTAAAAATCCACTACAACATGCAAGTCTAGCTATCCTAATCATGAACATAAACGGAATAAAAAAAATACAGAAAAGTGATGAACGGATAAAAAGGGTTGCGTGTTGCGGAACTTGGTAAGCGGAAGGGGTGGAACAGGGAAGAAGGTGGCTGCGGCGGCGTTCGGCGCGGTGGTGGTGCACGGCATCGCGGTGGCGGCTGAGGGGGCAGTGGCGGAGGGAGGTATTAGGGTTAGTGAGAGAGGAAGAGGATAGGGGAAGGGAGGGCGGTGGTTGTTGCTGGCTGATGGGGGTGGGTGGCGGAGAGGGGGGCGCGGCTGGATGGCCGGCGGTGGCTGGGCGGTGCTCGCGGAGGTGGCTGTGGTGGAAAGGGGAGGAGAGAGGAAGAAGGAAGAAGAGAGAAGGGGAGGGGATGGTACGGCGGCGGCTTCTGGGCGGTGGCAGCGTTGGGGTGGTGGCGTGGTGGCTGGCCGGCGGTGGCTAGGGGAAGAAGAACAGAGAAGGAGAAGAGGGTTGGGGGTGAAGGGGGGGCTGCGCGACTGATAGGGTTCGCGTGGCTGGGGGGTTATATTTTCGAATCCACGCGGCCGCGTGGGGCATGCGGTTGCGTGGTTGGGGTGAAAATGGGAGAGACGCAATCGCGTGGGGCGCGCGATCGCATGAGAGGGGGGAAAAGAGCGGTGACGCGATCGCGTGGGTCGCGCGATCGCGTCGCTGGAATTCGTGCTAAACGCATGACTCCAGCGCCGTTTCAGCGCAACTCTCTGTCTCCTTTTGGGGTGATATGCAATCCATGCGACGCGATCGCGTCGCTCACGCGGTCGCGTGGGATTGGTATTGGGTAATGACGCGATCGCATGGGGCATGCGATCGCGTGGGCCAATTTGTGCAAAACGCACAAGAGCCGCACGATTCCAGCCCAACTTTCTGTTCGTTGGATCTTTACGCCGATATATATATCACGCGGCCGCGTGGGTCACGCGGTCGCATGGGTGGTGTTTTTCGCGATATGACGCAATCGCATGGATCATGCGGTCGCGTCGTGCAACCCTTTTTTTTTTTAACTGAAAAATGCAGGATGCAGTGATTAACATGAATGCTATGCATGATTCCAGGTTAATGTTAAAATAAGAAAAAAGAGGGTAAATTGAAAATAATAAACAGGAAATAGATTGAGAAAGAAGCGACCATACCATGGTGGGTTGTCTCCCACCTAGCACTTTTAGTTAAAGTCCTTAAGTTGGACATTGGAAGAGTATCCTGTTATGGTGGCTTATGTTTAAATTCGTCCCAAAATTTCCACCAGTGCTGGGAATGCCAATAGCCTCCGTGGTCCCAAACTAGGCAGGTAAAGCTTTTGAGCAGCTTCAAATAGATATTCAGCCTCCCGGGATGACGAATGTTAGAATATAATCCATGATCCCATGCTGTGTTTTTAGATCCGCCTCTGTTTTGATTTGTAAGTTTCCATTCGGGCGGGTTAAAAAGTAGAATCTCACCGTGGTGACCAAACGTTCTCCGTGATCCATGCAATTGAGCATGATACCAATTCGTGTACTTCGAGGTGAAGCGTGGAACCTTATTGAACCTGGTGCACCAGTTCTGAGTACGAGCCAATTCCCTTTTACTCTTAAAGCCGCAGAGAGCTCTAAGTTGGCCATCTGTTTCAAGCAAACCATATTCAAGTGAATAAGTAAAATTATAAGTTAAGGATTGTACCCACTTGAAGCTTATATTAGGTGTTAATGGCCTTGGGATAGGTGTTTTTGGTGGTTCTGCAAGTTTCGTTTCCTTGTGCTCTTCTGTGAATTCTTCCACTTCCTTGCAAAGATCTTCAATTGTATCTGTATCCTGGTCAAAGTCTTCTATGTCTTCCTCATCACTCGAGTCATAAATTGGAGGTTGAGAGAAATCTACCTCCGCATCATCTTCATATTCACTTGGAGAAAATTCTTCGATCTCAGAGAATTCACTTGCGGACGCAAGTTCATCACTAGGAAAACTAGACTTGTGACTATCATCATTAAGGAAATTTGCTTCTTGTATTATTCCGTCTGATTCTTCGTAAACGACTTGCCTTGGAGATTGTACGGTATCCTCCTTAGCATCAACTGTAGCATCTTGGACGGAGTTTTTTTCAATTCTGGATTCCCAAGGAAGTTCAGCGTCTCCTAAATCTTCAACCAACTCTTCTTCTTGAACAATGACAGCTTCTTCCACTTGTTCTAGTACGAATTCATTCTCTGTCTTGTCCACTGGAGTCTCTAGTATTTCTTTCATGCTACGCTCTTCATCGGGCTGTCCACATGGAGCTGTGGTTGATCCTTGTATATTTGAGCGCCTAGTGGCCCATTGAATTAGTGCTTACTCCAGTTGTTGAATGGTTGTTTGAAATTTAATTACTGTTTCTTTTAGGCGATCCTCTGCTTCGCGGTTTGCCGGACTTGGACATGATACAAAGGAAAGTGGTGATGATTGGGAACGATTGGATTGGTATTGGGGTAAAGAAGGATCATATGATGGCGAATGGTGAAGAGAAGCTTGTGAGTGTGGTGGTTCGAGGTTATGTTGAAAGGATGGTTCATATGCACGGGGTGGGGCTTGTTGGTAGTTACAAGGTTGTCCACCATGTCTTTCAGCTGGGTATGCACGGTAAAATGGTCTTTGTCCAGGATATCTCGGAGGGTGTTGCTGCCAAAAGGGTTGATTAGATCCTCTTGGTTCCATCCATCCTTGATTGGTCTGACCTTGATGCACATTCCTGCTATAACTTCTATTTCTTTTAACAATATTAGAACCAAACTCAAAGCGAGAGGGGTGAGAGTTCATAGTAGCAAATAAAGATAAAAAGGAAAAACAAAAATAAATAAACAAGCAAAAGAAAAATATTTACAATAACCAATAATAAGGCACACGTTAGCAGTTCCCCGGCAACGGCGCCATTTTGATGAGAGAACTTTTGCGTGGTCTAGAAATTTGCGGATAAATCCTCATTGCAAGTATAGTTTCTAAACCTTCAAAAGTCCTTTCATACAAACGTTTTGGGTGTCACAAGTAACAAACCCCTTAAAAATTGTTAACCGAGTATTCAAACCTCGGGTCGTCTTCTCAAGGAACTGTGAGAAAGTATGTTCTTATTATTGGTTATAAAGGTTGTAATCGGGGTTTAGAAGGTGAGAAGCAAGTAATTTAAATGACGAGTGAATTAAATGGCAATTAAAAATAAATAATAACTGTAAAACAACTTTTGGCAAGATAAGGGAAATTAGAGGTCCAACTTAGTTATCTCTCTCAACTATAATGAAAGTTGAATCTAAACTCCACTTGGTCAACCTTTACCAGGGCAAAGGAAAGTCAAGGGACTAATTAAATTGACTTTTGAATCCTAATTATTTCCTAAGAAAAGGTTGGGATTATTTAAGTTCAGCTCAATTAGCAAGATAACGATTATCAATTACGTTGAGTTTAATAACTGTTGAGTTACTGAATTCTTAACCAGGACCAAAAGGGGAAAAAAGTAAAATTGCTAAAATAATAAAAACATCCTTAGATGGGAAGCAATGATAACTTAAATCAAAGAGAACAATCATAAACTGAAAATACCTCAAATATCGTTAATTCAAATAACTGTCTGTAACATGAAAGAATTCATAGATCCAATTATAAAGGTAAATAGCCAACTCAGATACTGAAATAAATAAATAGAGTAAAAGGGAAGTTTAAAACAAAGAAATATAAAACCTGGATTGAGAGTCACTCTTAAAACAAGAAGAAATCCTAAATCCTAAAAGAGAGAGAGGAGAAGATCTCCCTCTCAACTAAATCTAAATCATTGAAAACTAAAATTATGCGAGCTCCCCCTGAATGGATGCATTCCTCCACTTTATAACCTCTAATCTATGTTTTCTGTGCTTGGATCTGGGCCAAAAAGGGCTTCAGAAATCGCTGGGGGCGTATTCTGTAAATTCTGATACGTGGCCTCTGTCACGCGTCTGCGTGGGTCACGCGGTCGCGTCATCTGGAGCTTTTCCTTTCCATGCAGTCGCGTCAGTCACGCGTCCGCGTCGTGGGTGTTCTACTCAAGGCGCACGGTCGCGTCAGTCATGCGGCCGCGTCGCTGCTTCTTTGCTTCTGGCACGCGATCGCGTCGTCCATGCGATCGCGTGGATACCAGTTTCCTTAATGCTCCGTTTTGTCTTCTCCTTCCATTTTTGTATGTTTCCTTTTTCATCCTTTAAGTCATTCAGCCTTAGGAAACCTGAAGCTACTCAACACACTAATCACGACATCGAATGGAAATAAAGGTTATTAAAATAATTAATTTTTTAAAGCTTAGGAAACATGTTTTTCACAATATGACATAATAAGGAAGGGAAAGTAAAACCATGCAATTAATGTGAATAAGTAGGTGAAGAGTTGAATAAATCACTCTAATTAAGCACAAAAGAACTCATGAAATATGGGTTTATCATGCCTCAAGGGATGTATTTTCCTCCAAGTAACTATTGGGAACAACTCAACACTTCTCTAGAAGGATTGAGTCATAACATGAACCAATTAAGGGTGGAACACCAAGACCACTCCATCATTCTCAATGAGATTAGAGAAGATCAAAGAGCTATGAGGGAGGAGCAACAAAGACAAGGAATAGACATAGAGGAGCTCAAGAGCACCATTGGTTCTTTAAGAAGAGGAAGACGCCACCCTCACTAAGGTGGACCCGTTCCTTAATCTCCTTGTTCTTATTTTCATGTTTTTTGTTTACTATACTTTATGTTTTAGTTATGTTTATGTCTTTACTATATGATCATTAGTGTCTAGTAACTATGTCTTAAAGCTATGAGTGTCCTATGAATCCATCACCTCTCTTAAATGAAAAATGTTTTAATTACAAAAGAACAAGAAGTACATGAATTTTGAATTTATCGTTGAAAGCAGTTTAATTATTTTGATGTGGTGACAATACTTTTTGTTTTCTGAATGAATGCTTGAACAATGTATACGTCTTTTGAATTTGTTGTTCATGAATGTTAAATATGTTGGCTCTTGAAGAATGATGAAAAAGGAGAAATGTTATTTGATGATCTGAAAAATCATAAAAATGATTCTTGAAGCAAGAAAAGGCAGTGAATACAAAAGCTTGCAGAAAAAAAAATAAATAAAAGAAAAAAATGTGGCAAAAAAAAAGAGAAAGAAAAAGAAAAAAAAAGCAAAAGCAAGTAGAAAAAGCCAATAGCCCTTAAAACCAAAAGGCAAGGGTAATAAAAAGGATCCAAGACTTTGAGCATCAGTGGATAGGAGGGCCTAAAGGAATAAAATCATGGCCTAAGCGGCTAAACCAAGCTGTCCCTAACCATGTGCTTGTGGCGTGAAGGTGTCAAGTGAAAAGCTTGAGACTGAGCGGTTAAAGTCATGATCCAAAGCAAAAAGAGTGTGCTTAAAAACCCTGGACACCTGTAATTGGGGACTCTAGCAAAGCTGAGTCACAATCTGAAAAGGTTCACCCAGTTATGTGTATGTGGCATGTATGTATCCGGTGGTAATACTGGAAAACAGAGTGCTTTGGGCCACGGCCAAGACTCATAAAGTAGCTGTGTTCAAAAATCAACATACTGAACTAGGAGAATCAATAACACTATCTAAATTCTAAGTTCCTATAGATGCCAATCATTCTGAACTTCAAAGTGAACTTCAGAATGATTGGCATCTATAGGAACTCAGAATTCAGATAGTGTTATTGATTCTCCTAGTTCAGTATGTTGATTCTTGAACTCAGTTACTTTATGAGTCTTGGCTGTGACCCTAAGCATTTTGTTTTCCAGTATTACCACCGGATACATAAATGCCACAGACACATAACTGGGTGAACCTTTTCAGATTGTGACTCAGCTTTGCTAGAGTCCCCAATTAGAGGTGTCCAGAGCTCTTAAGCACACTCTTTTTGCTTTGGACCACGTCTTTAACTGCTCAGTCTCAAGCTTTTCACTTGACACCTTCACGCCACAAACACATGGTTAGGGACAGCTTGGTTTAGCCGCTTAGGCCAGGATTTTATTTCTGTAGGCCCTCCTATCCATTAATGCTCAAAGCCTTGGATCCTTTTTATTACCCTTGCCTTTTAATTTAAAGGGTTTTGGCTTTTTCTGCTTGCTTTTTCTTTTTTTTTCTTTTTTTTCTTTTTTTTTTGCCATTTTTTTCTATTCACTGCTTTTTCTTGCTTCAAGAATCAATTTTATGATTTTTCAGATCCTCAATAACATTTCTCTTTTTCATTATTCTTTCAAGAGCCAACAATTTTAACATTCATAAACAACAATATCAAAAATATGCACTGTTCAAGCATTCATTCAGAAAAACAAAAAGTATTGCCACCACATCAAAATAATTAAACTATTTTAAAATTCGAAATTCATGTACTTCTTGTTCTTTTTCAAGTAAAAACATTTTTTATTTAAGAAAGGTGAAGGATTCATAGGACATTCATAACTTTAAAGCATAGGCACTAGACACTAATTATCATGTAATGAAGACACAAACATAGATAAACATAAAGCATAAGAAACGAAAAACAGAAAAATAAGAACAAGAAAGTTAAAGAACGGGTCCACCTTAGTGATGGTGGCTTGTTCTTCCTCTTGAAGATCTTATGGAGTGCTTGAGCTCCTCTATGTCTCTTCCTTGCCTTTGTTGCTCCTCTCTCATGGCCTTTTGGTCCTCTCTAATTTCATGGAGGATAATGGAGTGCTCTTGGTGCTCCATTCTTAGTTGCTCCATGTTGGAACTCAAATCTCTTAAGGAAGTATTGAGTTGCTCCCAATAGTTGTGTGGAGGGAAATGCATCCCTTGAGGCATCTCAGGGATTTCTTGATGAGAAATTTCCTCATGCTCTTATTGAGGTCCATGAGTGGGCTCTCTTGTTTGCTCCATCCTTTTCTTAGTGATGGGCTTGTCTCCTTCAATGAGGATGTCTTCCTCTATGACAACTCCAACTGAATTGTATAGGTGATAGATGAGATGAGGGAAGGCCAACCTTGCAAAAGTGAAGGGTTTGTCCGCCACCTTGTATAGTTCTAGAGATATGATCTCATGACCTTCCACTTCCTCTCCAATTATGAAACTATGGATCATGATAGCCTGGTCTATAGTAACTTCAGACTGGTTGCTAGTAGGAATGATAGAGCATTAGATGAACTCCAACCATCCCCTAGCCACGGGTTTGAGGTCAGGCCTTCTCTATTGAACCGGCTTGCCTTTTGAGTCTCTCTTTCATTGAGCTCCTTCTACACAGATGTCCATGAGGACTTGGTCCAAACTTTGATCAAAGTTGACTCTTCTAGTGAAAGGATGAGGATCTCCTCTCATGATTGGCATGTTGAACGTCAACCTTACAGTTTTTGGACTAAAACCCAAGTATTTCCTCCGAACCATTGTGAGCCAATTCTTTGGGTTCGGGTTCACACTTTGATCATGGTTCTTGGTGATCCATGCATTCGCATAGAACTCTTGAACCATTAAGATCCCGACTTGTTGGATGGGGTTGGTGAGAGTTTCCCAACCTCTTCTTCGAATCTCACGTCGGATCTCTGGATATTCACCCTTTTTGAGCATGAAGGGGACCTCGGGGATCACCTTTTTCTTGGCCACAACTTCACAGAAGTGGTCTTGATGGACCTTTGAGATGAATCTCTCCATCTCCCATGACTCGGAGGTGGAAGCAATTGCCTTCCCTTTCCTCTTTCTAGAGGTTTCTCTGGCCTTAGGTGCCATTAGTGGTTATGGAAAATTAAAAAGCAGAGCTTTTTCCCACACCAAACTTATAATGTTTGCTCATCCTCGAGCAAAAGAAGAAAGAAAGAAGGAGGAGATGGAGGTATGTGGTGGGTTCGGCCAAGGGGGGAGAAGTGTGTTTGAGGTGTGAAATTGAAGGTGGTAAGGAGGGGTATTTATAGGGTAAGAGAGAGTGAATTCGGTTATGAAGGGGTGGGTTTGGGAGGAAAATGGTTTGAATTTGAAAGGTGAGGTAGGTGGGGTTTTATGATGGATGGATGTGAGTGGTGAAGAGAGAGTATGGAGAAGAAGGTAGGATTTGATAGGTGAATGGTGTTTTGGGAAGAGGTATTGATTGAATTGGTCAAGGGTGTTTGGGAAAGAGTGTTATCGAAAGGTGTGAAGAGGGGAGAAAGAGAGGTGGGGTAGGTGGGGATCCTGTGGGTTCTACAGATCCTGAGGTGTCAAGGAAATTGGGTTCCTACACCATTCTGGCGTTTAAACACCATCTGTGCCAAATCTGGTGTTAAATACCAGCTCTGCTACCTTCTCTGGCATTAAACGCCAGTCTGCTGCCCCTTTCTGGCGTTTAACGCCAGCCAGACACCTTTTTCTGGCGTTAAACACTAGTCTCTCTGCCATTTCTGGCGTTTAACGCCAGCTAGATGCCAGACACCCTTTTCTGGTGTTAAACGCCCAGAATGCTGCCAGGCTGGGCGTTAAACGCCCATTTTGCTATCCTTACTGGCGTTTAAACGCTAGTAAGCCTGTCCTCCAGGGTGTGCTATTTTTCATGCTGTTTTTGATTCCGCTTTAATTCTGTAGTTGTTTTTGTGACTTCACATGATCATCAACCTAAAGAAAACATAAAATAACAATGGAAAATAAATAAATATAATTAAATAACATTGGGTTGCCTCCCAACAAGCGCTTCTTTAATGTCAGTAGCTTGACAGCGAGCTCTTAGAGAGCCTCACAGAGATTTAGAGCTTAATGGTGGCCTCCCAACACTAAACTTAGAAGTTGAGTGTGGGGGCTCTGTTTGACTCTGTTTTGAGATAAGCTTTTCATGCTTCCTCTCCATGGTTACAGAAGAAGATCCTTGAGCCTTAAACACAAGGTAGTCATCATTCAATTGAAGGACTAACTCTCCTCTGTCCACATCAATCACAGCTTTTGCTGTGGCTAGGAATGGTCTTCCAAGGATAATGGATTCATCCTCATCTTTCCTAGTGTCTAGGATTATGAAGTCAGTAGGGATGTACAGGCCTTCAACCTTCACTAAGACATCCTTTACAAGTCCATAAGCTTATTTCCTTGATTTGTCTGCCAATTCTAGTGAGAATTTTGCAGCTTGTACCTCAAAGATCCCTAGTTTCTCTATTACAGAGAGTGGCATGAGGTTTATTCCTGACCCCAGGTCACACAGAGCCTTCTCAATGGTCATGGTGCCTATGGTACAAGGTATTAAGAACTTTCCAAGATCCTGTTTCTTCTGAGGTAACTTCAGTTGAATCAGAGCTTTCAGTTCATTAATGAGCAATAGAGGTTCATCCTCCCAAGTCTCATTACCAAATAGCTTGGCATTTAGTTTCATGATTGCTCCTAGATACAGAGCAACTTGCTCTTCAATAATGTCTTCATCCTCTTCAGAGGAAGAATACTCATCAGAGCTCATGAATGGCAACAGTAAGTACAATGGAATCTCTATAGTCTCTGTATGAGCCTCAGATTCCTTTAGTTTCTCATGAGGGAACTCCATAGTGGACAGTGGACGTCCATGGAGGTTTTTCTCAGTGGAAATCACTGTCTTTCCCTCCTCTCCAGGTTTGGCCTTGGTGGTCATATTGATGGCCTTGCACTCTCTCTTTGGATTCTCTTCTGTATTACTTGGGAGAGTACTTGGCGGGAGTTCAGTAACTCTTTTACTCAGCTGACTCACTTGTGCCTCCAAATTTCTAATGGAGCACCTTGTTTCAGTATTGAAACTGTGAGCGGTCTTACTTAGATCAGAGATTATGGTTGCTAAGTCAGAGAGGCTTTGCTTAGAATTCTCTGTCTGTTATTGAGAAGATGATGGAAAAGGTTTGCTATTGCCAAACCGTGGTCTCCGACCATTGTTATTGAAGCCTTGATTCGGCTTCTGCTGATCCTTCCATGAGAAATTAGGATGATTCCTCCATGAAAGATTGTAAGTGTTTCCATAGGATTCTCCCATGGAATTCACTTCTTCCATTCCAAGATTCTCAGGGTCATAAGCTTCTCCTTCAAAGGAGGCTTCTTTAGCACTGCCGGCTGCAGCTTGCAATCCAATCAGATTCTGAGAAGTCATATTGACTTGCTATGTCAATATTTTATTCTGAGCCAATATGGCATTAAGAGTGTCAACCTCAAGAACTCCTTTCTTCTGAGTCATCCCATTATTCACAGGATTTCTTTCAGAAGTGTACATGAACTGGTTATTTGCAACCATGTCAATGAGTTCCTGGGCCTCTGCAGGCGTCTTCTTCAGATGAAGAGATCCACCAGCAGAGTGGTCCAATGACATCTTGGACAATTCAGATAGACCATCGTAGAAAATACATAAGATGCTCCATTCTGAAAACATGTCAGAAGGACACCTTCTGATCAATTGCTTGTATCTTTCCCAAGCTTCATAGAGGGATTAACCTTCCTTCTGTTTGAAGGTTTGGACTTCCACTCTAAGCTTGCTCAACTTTTGAGGTGGAAAGAACTTGGCCAAGAAAGCATTGACCAACTTTTCCTAAGAGTTCAGACTTTCTTTAGGTTGTGAGTCCAACCATGTCCTAGCTCTGTCTCTTATAGTAAAAGGGAAAAGCATAAGTCTGTAGACCTCGGGATTAACCCCATTATTCTTAACAATGTCACAGATTTGCAAGAACTCAGCTAAGAACTGATGAGGATCTTCCAAAGGAAGTCCATGAAACTTGCAATTAATAATTGAGGCTTAAGCTCAAAGTTGTTTGCTCTAATTGCAGGAATTGAGATGCTTCCTTCATAGAAGTCAGAAGAGGGTGCAACAAAGTCGCCAAGCATCTTCCTTGCATTTCCACCATTGTTGTTGGGTTCGGCCATGTCTTCTTATTTTTCAAAAATTTCTGTAAGGTTTTCTCCAGAGAGTTGTGCTTTAGCTTCCCTTAGCTTCCTCTTCAGAGTCCTTTCAGGTTCAGGATCTGCTTCAACAAGAATGTCTTTATCCTTGTTTCTGCTCATATGAAAAAGAAGAGAACAGAAAAGAATAGGAATCCTCTATGTCACAGTATAGAGATTCCTCTATGTCACAGTATAGAGATTCCTCTATGTCACAGAAAAGAATAGGAATCCTCTATGTCACAGTATAGAGATTCCTTTATGTGAGTAGAAGAAGAGAAGAATGAGGTAGAGAGAAAATCAGAAAAATTTGGACACAAAGAGAGGGAGGGGGTTCGAATTTTTAAGAGAAAGAGAAGTGTTAGTAATTAAATAAAATAAATAGAAAGAGAATAGAGGGAGAGAATTCGAATTTTAATTATAAGAAAAGAGAAATATTTTTGTTTTTATTTTAATTTAAGGTTAGAATTCGAAATTATTGGAAGGAATAAAATAAAATTAAAATTTAAAAGAATTAGTTAATTAAAAAAAATTTTGAAAAAGAGGTTAATTATTTTCAAAAATTAGAGATAG
Source organism: Arachis hypogaea (assembly GCF_003086295.3). Lineage (NCBI taxonomy): Eukaryota > Viridiplantae > Streptophyta > Magnoliopsida > Fabales > Fabaceae > Arachis > Arachis hypogaea. The sequence goes on along the minus strand of NC_092053.1, from coordinate 42,003,295 downwards.
AAAAGTAGTTAGATGATTTTGAAAAAGATAAGAAATAGTAAAACAAAAAATCAAGTAGTTAATTGAAAAAGATTTGAAAATCAATTTTGAAAAGATAAGAAGTTAGAAAAGATTTTGAATTTAATTTTGAAAAAGATATGATTGAAATTTATTTTGAAAAAGATTTGAAAAGAAAATTAAAAAGATTTGATTTTTGAAATTAAAGTTGATTGACTTGACTAACAAGAAGCTAAAAGATATGATTCTAGAATTTAAAGATTGAACCTTTCTTGATAGGCAAGTAAGAACTTGAAATATTTTTTAATCAAACATTAAATGTTAGTAAGATTTCGAAAATCATGAAATAAAATTAAGAAAAAGATTTTGAAAATCAATTTTTAAAATTTTTGAAATTATTAAGAAGAAAAATGAAAAAGATTTTGAAAAATTTTAAGAAAGAATTTTGAAAATAATAAAAGGAAGTTGAAAAAGATTTGATTTTTGAAAAAGATTTGAAAATATGGAATTTTTAAATTGAAATTTATGAGTAAAATAAGGAAAGATATTTTTTTGATCTTTGAATTCTAATGATGAGAGAGAAAAACACCAAATTGAAACAAAACATAAAAATTATGAATCAAAACAACTAATGCATGCAAGAACACTTTGAATGTCAAGATGAACACCAAGAACACTTTGAAGATCAAGATGAACATCAAGAACTTATTGTTGAAAATTTTTAAGAAAAGAAAAATATGCAAGACACCAAACTTAGAAATTTTTAATGTTTAGACACTATGAATTCGAAAATGCATATGAAAAACAAGAAAAGACATAAAACAAGAAAATTTAAAGATCAAATAAAGAAAATCATCAAGAACAACTTGAAGATCATGAAGAACACAAAGCATGCTATTTTCGAAAATTAAAGAAAAATTTAAAAACATGAAATTGACACCAAACTTAAAATTTTACACTAGACTTAAACAAGAAACATAAAAAATTTTTTTGGTTTTTATGATTTTATTAATTTTTTTGTATTTTTTTCGAAAATTATGTTGAAAAAGCAAAATAGAGAAATTCAAAATTTTTAATAAGAATTCCAGGATTCATACCATGTTGATCTAAAGCTCCAGTCCAAAAGAATTAGACAGGGCCAATGGCCAGCCAAGCTTCAGCATAGAATTATAAACGAGAATCCAAAGGTGTATGTAATGTTATTCTAAAGCTTCGGTCCAACAGAGTTAGACATGGCCAGATGGCCAGCCAAGCTTTAACATAACAATTACATACAACAATCCAACGAATATGATAACTTAAAGCTCCGGTCCAAAAGATTTAGACATGGCTTAATAGCCAGCCAAGCTTTAACATATCATCATGAAGCTCGAGGGTGGAATTCATTCTTAAAAATTTTGATGAATTTTTCGAAAATTAAATATATTTTTTTTGAATGATTTTTCGAAAATAAAAAAAAATAAAAATCTTAAACATAAAATAAAATTATCTAATCTAAGCAACAAGATGAACCGTCAATTGTCCAAAATCGAACAATCCCCGGCAACGGCGCCAAAAACTTGGTACGCAAGAACGTGATCGCACACTTTTATTCACAACTCCGCGTAACTAACCAGCAAGTGCACTGGGTCGTCCAAGTAATACCTTACGTGAGTAAGGATCGATCCCACAGAGATTGTCGGCTTGAAGCAAGCTATGGTCACCTTGTAAATCTTAGTCAGGCGGATTCAAATGGTTATGGGATTTTTATAATTAAAAGATAAATAAAACATAAAATAAGATAGAGATACTTATGTAATTCATTGGTGGGAATTTCAGATAAGTGTTTGGAGATGCTTTGTTGCTTCCGAACCTCTACTTTTCTATTGCCTCCTTCCAACCATGCGTGCTCCCTTCCATGGCAAGCTGTATGATCCGCTCAGTGAAAATGGTCCAACTATGGTTTTTGCACGGCTAATCAACTGTCGGATTTCTCGTCTCGGATGAAAAATATCATGTACAGCTACCGCAGGGCTAATCATCTGTTGGTTCCCACTAGCACCGGAATAAGATCCATTGATCCTTTTGCACACTGTCACTTGCGCCCAGCATTCGCAAGTTTAAAGCTCTTTACAGTCACCCCTTCCCGGATCCTACTCGGAATATCACAAACAAGGTTTAGACTTTTCGGATCCCAGGAATGCTGCCTCTGTTCTAGCCTATACCACGAAGATACTAATCTCACGGACTCGGTCTGTGTATTAGATATCCAAGAGAATATACTCCAGCTGTCGTCCAATGACTACCTTGAACATCATGTAGACCGCTTGTGGTTGTCAGGCACGCGGATCTTGGCTAAGCAAGTACTGAAGATAGTGGGTGATTGTCACGGGTCACCCCTTCAGTCTGACTTAACTGAATTAAGAACAAGATTATATATTGGAGAAGAAGTAGGTGTGAATTGAAAGAAAAACCATAGTACTTGCATTAATTCATGAAGAACAGCAGAGCTCCTCACCTTAATCTATGAGGTGTAGAAACTCCACCGTTGAAAATACATAAGTGAAAAAGGGGTAGGCATGGCTGAATGGCCGGCCTCCCATGGAGGTCTCAAAGTTCCAAAGTTACATAATAGGATCCTATGATCAAAAGTGATCAAAAGATATAAAATAAATCTCTAAAAGTAGTTTTTATACTAAACTAGTTTCTAGGGTTTACAGAAAATGAGTAACTAAGTGCAGATAGTGCAGAAATCCACTTCTGGGACCCACTTGGTGTGTGCTTAGGCTGAGCATTAAAGCTTTTTCATGCTTAGGCTGTCCTTGGAGTTAAACGCTAGCTGGGGTACCATTTGGGGCGTTAAACGCCGGTTTTAGTGCCAGTTCTGGGGTTTTACGCCAGAATTCATTAGGCTGACTTTGAACGCCAGTTTGAGCCATCAAATTTCGGGAAAAGTATAGACTATTATATATTTATGGAAAGCCCAGGATGTCTACTTTCCAACGAAATTAAGAGCGTGCCAATTGAGCTTCTGTAGCTCCAAAAAATCCATTTTGAGTGAAGCAGGGTCAGAATCCAACAGCGTCTGCAGTCTTTTCTCAGCCTCTGAATCAGATTTTTGCTCAGGTCCCTCAATTTCAGCCAGAAAGTATCTGAAATCACAGAAAAACACACAAACTCATAGCAAAGTCCAGAAATGTGATTTTTGAATAAAAATTAATAAAAATATAATAAAAACATACTAAAAACTATGTAAAAACAATGCCAAAAAGGGTATAAATTATCCGCTCATCAGTGAACATTAATTTTGGGCTTCAGAAGCTAGCGCTAACTTTGGCCTTCAAAACAACACGACCATGCCTTCTTCAAAGGATTATAACTTGAGCTACAAATGTCCAATTGATGCGCTTCTAGTTGCGTTGGAAAGCTGACATTCATAGATTTCCAACAATATACAACAATCTATATTTGGCATGAAATTGAAGCACAAGTGATAGGCATCTTTAAGGCCCGAAAACTACACTCAGCAACGCTTTTGGACTAGCGTTCACTTTGGAAGTGAACGTGGCGTTCACTTTGTGAACGTTTTCATGATTTCTAGTGTTGTAGCGAAGGATTTGCCATCCTACGCACTAAGGGCATTCAAGGTTTGAACGTAGCGCTCAACCAAGGGAGCACTAGGGGAAGCGCTCAACCAAGGGAGTGCTAGGCAACGTTTATATAATGAACGTACTGCTCAACAAGGGAGCGCTGACCAAGGAAGAAAGGCGCACATTCAATAAGGGTTGTGCTCAAGGAGTGAACGTGACGTTCACTAAGTGAACTTTAGGGGGGCAACATGCGCATCAAAGGCACGCTTGGCAAAATGAACGGGACGTTCACTTTATGCACGGAGCGCTCCACTGGGAGCACCAAATGCACCCTAACCCACTTCAAACAATTGCCACTCTGATCCACTTCTTCAAGGCCAAACCAAGCAAAGCCCATTAGACATGACTCAAAGACACAAGAGACAGTTAGATTAGGAATTTCATTTGAATTGTAATTTGTTTTCAATTTCAATTTCATTTTCACTTTGTAAAGCCTATATAAAGGCTTCAGAATCATTTCAAAAAGGAGGCTGGCTCTGCTAGAGAGCAATAGCAGTAGGAGTAGGATTAGAAAGCTCTTTTTGATACACTTTTATTTTTTGCACTTTCTACATTTGAGTTACATTGAATTCAGTTTATGCAAATTTCAATTTCTACAATCCTCTACTCCAATTTCCTTTTCTAAAATTTTTCCTTTCTGTTTATGTTCATGATTCAATCTGATTTACTCTTCCTGGAATTTAATTTTTTGCAATTGTTCTGAGTTCTAATTTACTTCTTTCATTTAATTTTCCAGCACCCAGCCCCCTTTACATTTGCTGCAATCTACATTTCTTGTTCTTTAAGATTCTGTCAATTTACTTCCTGCAAGTTAGATCTTCCGCAATTTACATTTCTTGTTCTTTAAGTTTCTGTCCAATTTACCTTCTGCACTTTAAATTTCTTGTCATTTACATTCTGATTGCTTCAATTTTCACTCCATTCAATACTGTTCGCTTGACCAAACTGATCACCCACTAAAGTTGCTTGATCCATCAATCCCTGTGGGATCGACCTCACTCTTGTGAGTTATTACTACTTGATGCAAACCGGTACATTTGCCAGTGAGTTTGTGTAGAAATCTAATTTTCACTCATCATCCACCAATAACTGCTTCTTCCTTTCTTGAATCTATTCCATTTCTATTTTACTCCGCTCTTCTAATTTTGTTGGTGTCTGTGCTGCCTTACCGATCGGAGTGGTGCTACTACCACTAGGACGGATGTCCTGGTTCTTGATTTCTGTTCTTTGCCGTTCCATGGTTCTATTTTTCTATAGCTGCGGTGACATTCTGATCTAAAACTCTTATCATTATTGTTTTGCTATATGCTTGTTAAGGACTTTAAGGTGTTAACGTCTCAAGGTTGAACCGCGGTACTTGTGAAGCTGTGTTTGATGTTGTTGTTGCAGGGAGCTATCGGTGTGGCTAATGCTGCTACGGCTGTTCCGGTTGCCGTTGCTGCCATGAATTGAAAGAAAAAAAGTTATCACGATTAATGTATGCAAACTCGGCTAACTGAGGTAGGGGATTGTTTTAAAATTAAAAATAATTTAGACTTGAATACTGGATGAGTTTAGTGAATTAATAAAAATGGATAAATGTCTGTGATGTATATGATTTTCTGTTGTGATTGAAAAGTTATGTTTGTTGGTGATTAGTTGTTTTCTGAGTTTTCAATAAAATTGATTGAAAACGTTGATTTTGGATTTTAGATTGAAAATGATAATGATTGGTTTTGAATGACATATTTGGAAATGTTAATTTGATATGTTGATTTTGTTGGGTTGAGGTTGAATACAGGGAACCCGTGAAGGGTGGTAAACTCCAGTTTTTAGGAGAGTTGCTGCCGTAATTTTTCTAAGAATTTGAAGAAGTTTTGGTTGTGATTTTGAAAATGATTTTGATTTGAGTAACTTTAACAAAATAAATATGTTTTGAATGCATCTAAAGATTATTAAAGAAAATCGAATTCTTGTGATTTTGTCAACTCGTGGTTTTAAACTCATTTGATTTCGAATAACGAGAAGAGATTTGATTAACTAGGCAAAGAATTTAAAACAATAAATTAAGTATTTGTGAATAGGAAGGCGAGTTTAAGGTTTTAATGAAATTAAACATAAGAGTTGAGAGGAAGATAGTTATTTTAAGGAATATGATGAAAATTGTACGGTGATTATTTAGAGGTAGGTTTGGTAAGTTGTTTAAAGGATTATGTTTGAAACTGGGTTATGAATAGTGTGACAATTTATTTTGATTGAGGGATGATAATGATTTCGAGATTGAGAGAGATAGGATAAGATTAAGTATGGTTGACGTATGATGATGATTTTGGTTGATTATAGTAATGTTGGAATGAGGAATGTGGTTGATGATGATGGTTATGTTATTGATGACACGATTTGTGATGAATGAGACATGATTGAGAATGATGTTGATATTGATGAATTATGATTGAAATATCATATGGCTTATGTATTTGAATTATCTGAGACACAGATTTCCCTGGGTAGATGTAGTGGCTTGCCACCACTTGCTTCAAGTTGAGACTCGATACTCTGTTGACCCTCTGTCGCAAGATATGATTGGGCACTTTAACTCCCCGGGTTCCCCCATGGGCATGCGTATATATATGGAATATTATATTATTGAGCTTGGAGTTTGACTCCATGGAATATTATTGAGCTTGGAATTTGACTCCATGGAATATTATTGAGCTTGAAGTTTGACTCCATGGAATATTATATTTAAACTTGGAGTTTAACTCCATGGATATTATTTTTAACCTTGTGGATGTGTGCACAGAGGGACTGTCCAATGGTTAGCTACCAGGACATGTCTGGTTGGCTATATAACCGATAGATGAGACTTATCAGCCATAGGACAGGCATGCATCATATGTATTTATATGTCTTGATTGAGTGTGCATTTGTTTTGGTTTGTCTAATTGCTTAGGCATATTTATTTGCTATTTGTTTTACTTGTTGTACCTAAATCCTACCTGTGATTTCTTTGTTTGTCTTGTATGTGTATGTTTATCTGAGAGAACCTCTTTGGTGAAGGTGTGATGAGGGAGGTTTCTGATATGTGGTGACAGAGGTTGAGGCAGGATAAACTAGGTGTTGCCTTATTACTCTAATTTATGTATATGTTGGATAAGAGTGAGCGATGTAAAGTTGGGTAGGAAGCCCTTAGGCACGTCTTTGGTCCTTTTCATTTCTTTAAACTATTCACCTTACTAATTTGTAAACTAAAGGAGTTTTTTTACGACTTTGCAAAATAAGTTTTTCCATAAAGCTTTTCCAAAATGTTATTTCAAGGATAAACTATTTTTATAATGAAATTAATTCTATTTGCAAGTATTTCTTTGCTTTGATGGTATTCTCTTCCCTACTGAGAACCTGCAAGGATGTTGTTCTCATCCTTTTACAGATTTTCTTTTCGGTGACAGGTTCGGGAAGCTTTGGCATGAAGCCGCGACCAATCTACAAGCTTTATATATATGTTGTATTTTCAGTTTGTTTGTTTAGTTGAGACTTTACCCCTCGTTAATTGTCATTTTTGAGATTTTAGAGGGGCAGGACTTGTATTAGAGAAGTTTTGAATAAATGTATTTATTATTTTTTGGATATAATGACAGATTAAGAGAATTAAAGTAAAGAGTTTTTGATTTCGTAACTAAGGATTTGGTTTATATTCATAAAGGCTCAATATTAAATAATTATAATATGAAATTAAGGGATTAGAGGTAAGTAATGCCTGAACTTTTAGTATGATCATGAGATGTTAAAAGCAAGGGAGTTATATTATGGTATCAGAGCAGTTCATCCCAATTAGAGCCTTAGGAATTAACTGGCTATGCTTCATTACATACTCTGAGTGTCTGTCATGTTGTAGGTCTTGTCCAGATAACAAGAATTAGAGTTTTATGCACATGACTGTCTTTTGATTAATGCTGTTAGCTTACCATTGCATAACTACTGATGTTAAGTCTGGCCAACTTAATGTTATTGGTTTATGTGTACGAGAAGGTTAACGGGTTATCATTGGCAAAATAGAAGTAACAGGTAACGCATATCGCACGGTTTTGGGACGTTAGGAGTTAATTCTCGAGGTTACTCTATTATGTGTCTTGAAATTCTACTGAGAACTTGTAACTTGTTCTTTCATGGTGTGCCTTGAAGTCCTTATTTGGAATTTATTTCTTGAAAAGTAGTTTGATTATTTTCCAATCCTATCTCTTGTTAAAATGCATTCTTGTTTAATCCTAACTGCTTATATTTACTTAAATTCCTTGGGGTATCTATTTTTGTCTGTTTAAGCTCTTCTTGATTCATGTACTCTTTGTTGTAATCTTAAAATTGTTTGATGCATTAAAAAGGTCTTTGAAATCTTTAAGAAATTGCTATTGATTGCGTTGTCCTTCTTTATGAGTTTTGTATTTCTTTGGATCAGCTGAGAACTTGTTCGATTTGTCATATCTTGTGAATTATGTTCGAACTCCTTGATTTAAGTTCCTTTCTCGAAATGTGAGTGGATTTCTTTCCTTGCATATCTCAATCTTCTTGAATATCCTTTAATCCTTATGAGGTTTCGATTTCAAGAATACACTCGAAATTTTGGTTTTAAACCTTTTTAAAGAAGTTTTGAATTCTCTTTGAAGAAATTTCAAGTCAATCTTCTCTTGCTTCATTATATCTGTAGCCATTCTTTAAATTTGAAGATGTTTTGAACTTAGCATTCCCATATTCATATGAATTTTTGAAAGCTTATGTAACTTGAGACCTTACTTCAATTTCTCCTTCTTGAACAAAATTTGAATTCCTTTCAACTTTACCGCAATTTCACTACATACTTCTAATTGACTAAATACTTAAGTACTTTTTAAGATTTTTGAGAAATTACTTTTGGTCCTTAGCCCAATTAAATTCTATCTTTCAAACTTTACACTTGATTTTCCTTTTGAACTTATTATAATTTTATGCATACCTTTGTTTGGTTATACCTAAGCATACTCTGAGATTCTTGAAGGAGAATTTTGTTTCTGTTCTAAGTAACCTTCATTTTACAAACCTCACGTAACTTGTTTCAACCTGAATATGTTTTGAGGTAACACAAACATCTAGATTTTTGTAAATTCCTTAAATGTTCATTTCATATCTTCTCTTTTTACAAGATAAGATGATCTCTCTCTTAAGTTTATCTACTCTTTGTGGACATTTCATTCGATCGCGTTCCTAAACATTCTCTTGACTTTTGTAAATGACATCCTTGACTTTATTAGTCACTCTCTTTTTGTGAACCTTGTATTTTGATTCAGCTTGAATTCAATTCTAACAAATGCATATTTTTCTTCTCATTGTCTTCATCGAAGTTCTTTAAACTCTCAATACGTCCGCCTCTTATTTGTAAACTACTACTTGAAACTTTAGGAGTGTCTATCCTTGTCCTTATATTTCTCTTCATGAATCTTGTACCTTTTGACATGATATTGAAATTATTTTGATGCAACACTGATCATTAGACCTTTAAAAATGTTAAGTGCTCCTTTTTATTAGGCGGTATTGGCTATGCATTCTAATTTAAATTTCCTTGTTTCACAATCTGTACCTTACGCATATCTTGATCTGCTTATGCTTCCGACTATGCTAACACTCTTGCAACACGATTGTTGATGTCATATTCCTTCACGAGCTATGAAACCCTTGTGGTAATCTGAAATTATTCCGCTGCGATGTGTCACTACTAGCTTTAATCATTCCTCTTCTATAAAATCTCATACTTCTTTGACTCAGCTTAAATCTGTTTCAAACTAATGCACTATTTTTCTTCTTATTGATTCTATCGAATTTTTCTGATTCAAGAGTTATCCTTGTTGTTGTGAATTGATTTCTTTCTGGCAATCTTCATTGCTTGTACATCCCTATTTACCACTAACTTCATTCATTCTTTCAAATCATTACAAGTACTATCCTTGTTGCTTGTTATTCCTTTCTAAAATCTTATATCCTTCTAAGTAAACTCGAGATTTGTTTTAGTGTCACATGCGACCTTTAGATATAGCAAGCGATACATTAGTTCATAGGACACGGTTGGTAAGTGCGGAAGGTGAAGCTGGTAAGTGTGCGATGCCACATGATGTTTTAGACTTGTGACCGGTTGTGGATTTGCAAAAAGATTTATAAAGTTGAGAACTTTTGGATGAATCGTTCGATAAAGTACAATTGGGAGTTGTGATGGTGAGCTATGTTAAAGTCCTTGATGTTGACACCATGTAACCTCTTTGTTTTGATCCTATCATGTAACTTCTACTTTACACTACACTCTTCCCTTATATCTAAATCTTATGGCTTATCCGGTATTTGAAAATTTGTATATATGCCCAGACTTCTTGCTTTTCTAAAGTATTCAAAAGTAAAATATTAAAAACTACGAAATATCTTATGTATTATTTTAATTTTTGAGGAAGAAAATTTTCTTAAGATGGGTAGAATGTAAGACCTAGAATTTTTGAAAAAATCTTATTATCAGCTAATTTTAATTTATTTATCTATTATAGACTTTATTTTCAGAAATTATTCTATTAAAAGTAACTAAACCAAGTTTCGATAATTAAACTAAAAATTTTATTTAATTTTATAATTATTGAATAATTTTTTATATTTAAATTATAAAGCTTAGTAGTTGTAAAAGAATAAGCATTTTATATGATTTAGTTTAAGTAATTAAGATTTTGGAATTTAATACTTTAATTTTTATAAATACAGAAAATTAATTATATTATCTCTAATTTCAAATTAGAATACTTTATTGAAAGCTAATAAGCAAATTGATAATTAAATAATATTTTTAAAGTAATCTTTAAGGGATTAAATTAGATTTTAAATTAAATACTCTATACCTTAATTTAATTAAAATTACCCAAATTCTAATTTACCAGAAAAATTCATAACTTCACATTTTGCCCCAAAAGCAAACCCTAACCCTAAATTACAAACAAAACCCTAACCTTAACCTCTTTACTCCACCGCCACCCTCTTTTCAAAATTAAACAAAACACACACACACACACATATTGAGAAATGAAAGAAAGGAAAAGAGAAAGGGAAGAACAAAGAGGGAGAAGAAAGGAGAAAAGGGGGAAGGGGAAATAGAGAGAGGGATCCGAGAGCATAGAGGAGGAAGTGAAGGGGCTGCTACCTCGCCACTGCTCCTTGTGCCGTCTTGTCGCTGTCCAGCCGCGTCGAAGAAAGAGAGGCGTCGCCGTCATGAACCCATATCACCGTCATGAACCTCCATCACCGTCATTGTCGAATAGTCCAGCTGAGGGAGAGTGAGAGATGAACGGGAGAGCTCAAGAAGAGAGGGAGGACTCGTTGCCATGCTTTCACGCCGCCAAACCGCCACCACCACTGCTTAGGTTTATAATCGCCGCTTCTGTCGTCACCGAGGAGCAGAAGAGAGAGAGATATCGACAGAGAGGAGGAAGAAAGCGTCGTCCTCATCACATCCATGCGCTGTTGCCACTATTCCGCACTGCCACCACGGCATCTCGGTGCCGGTGGTGGAGCCATCGCCACTGGAACCCTAGCTGTCGCCGCCAAAGGGGATACTCATCAATAACGTCACCGAAACTGGGCCATATCCACTAGTAACTGCTTCTTCCTTTCTTGAATTTGTTCCACTATTTTGCTCTATTATTCTGATTTTGTTGGTGTCTCTGCAGCCTTACTGGTGCACCGGGTCATACCAAGTAATACCTCAGGTGGAGGAGGATCAATCCCACGAGGATTAATGGATCAAGCAATAATAGTTGAGTAATTTGGCTAGTCAGACAAGCAAATAAGAGTGTTTGGGTTCAAATTGCATTAAACAGTAATTTAGAAAATTAAGAAAGCAAGTAATGAATGGTTTATGAAGAAAGTGTGAGAAAACAGTTAAGACTTTGGAGATGTTCAGATTTTTGGATTAACAATTCTTATTAACTACCTTGATTGTCCAAAGATTCAATCCACAACAAACTTTAAGTGATTAGACTCCAATTTCTTAGTAATTTAATCATCTTCTAACTCAATTAACCGCTAATTCCTTGGTCACTTAATCTAATTAGAGGGTTTAAGTTCAAATCCTAATTTGTAAGCCACACAAAACCCTAAAGATCCAAAGATGATATGATTATATGTCATGTATCACATTAAATTAAGATAATTAGAGAGTTATGAGAATTTAGTTTCAAGCTGTTATTCAGGTAAGGTAACTTTTCCAAGAGTCAGCAAGAATTCAAGTTAGAAAAGAGTTATTTTCCAATAAACTCTAATCCATAGGATGAGGAACGAAATTGATTTTTGAATGTAAAGCAATGCATAAATCAGAAGTTAAAAACAATAGTTATTAATCCATCTAAATAAACAGAGCTCCTAACCTTAACAATGAAGGTTTAGTTGCTCATTGTGCGGAAAAATCCTAGCAGAGCAAAGTGTAAAGTGCGGAAGAGGAGAAGAAGAAGCCCAAGGCCAAGATATCTTTTATTTTTATCTCTAATCCTAATTAATGTAAAATATAATTTTTAAAACCAAAAATATATCTTTTCTTCATTCAAAAGAAGTAAGAAATCAAATTAAATAAGGGAGATTTGGTGTAAATCACATGGGACCCTTTTCTCATTCAGTGCACTGGCGCCAAACTTGGGCTGGGTGAAGTTTGGTGCCATGTGTTTGTTGACTCTGCACGCATTCCCACGTTCACAGTACCAAACGCCAGTGATGCGGTGTTTGGCGCCACTATGGCCGAATCCAATTGTGAGTTTATAGTGATCTTGCTGCCAAACTTGAGCTGGATCAAGTTTGGCGCCACTATGGCCGAACTGAATTGTGGAGTTTCTTGTGATCATGGCGCCAAACTTGAAAGGGTGAAGTTTGGCGCTACCTTCTGCATGGACCTGGCTTCTTTTCTTGGTTTTGAACTCCGCCAAATTTGCCCAATGCTACTTGAAATCAATCAAATTGCAAAACAACTCAAAGTAGCATTCATGGTGGCTTAAAACACCTAAATCTTAATTTAATTCAACAAATTCAAATGCAAATTCACTAAGAAAATATAAGAAAGATGCTCACGCATCATAACACTAAACTTGAATGCTTATTCTTAAGCAACTGAAAACAATATAAACCTGAGATGTGAATTTGCATGAGAGTTGAGTTCTTCAATTAAGCTCCTGTCTCTTTTCTGAGTGGGGTTAACAACAATATGACCAAGAATAGTTTCAGCATCTCACTATCCTTTGAATCTCAGGAATGTTAATTTCATTCAGACTTAGAATCCGGATAATATTATGAATTCTCTTACCTTTTAACTTTGGATTAATCCTTGAACACAACATTTTCTTTTCTTTTATTTGGTGCTTTGCACCTTGAGCCTTTGTCTCAAACTTTACTTAACATAGAAACACCACAAGCACTTAACTAGGGAACTCTTTGAGTTTTGATTTTTCTTTTGAATTTTCTCAGTCAGTAGTGCTCAAAGCCTTTGGCATACTCTTTTTTTGCACTTGGCTTTGACTCTAAGTGCTCTGTCTCCAGAGTTCCTTGACACAGTCACACCACAAGCATATAGCTAGAAAAATAACTCTTTGAGCTTTTGATCATTTTTAACCTTCCTAGCCATTGATGCTCAGAGCCTTGGGCCTTGCTTCTTATTTATTTTCTTTTTATTTTTGCTGTTTCTTTTGCTTCAAGGATTAATTTCTTGTTTAATTCAGAGAATTCATAATAGTTCTCTAAATTCCTATTCCTCATACATCAACCTTGTTTGATCCAAATTCAAATATGTACTGTTCATATCATGTATTCAAAGTCAGATAAATACCACTACATTTAAGCATATAAGACTACTTTTAAACATAACTCAATTTCTCATGCAATACATAACTTCTTTTCTTTTTCTTTTTAAATTCAAGCTCAGTGAGCAGTACATGAGACATCTTTTAAAATTAAAAACAAATAGCTGAATTAAACTAAAAACCTGAGAACTAAAAATACTAGAGATCATGCAACAAATAAGGAAAAGTAATAGAAAACAGGAATATAACATAATAAAAACGGAAGAAAATAGAAGTGAAAAAGGGACTGAACCACCTCAGTCATCACGGTGGGTGTCTCTCTCCTCAGGCTGTGGTCTGTACAGTCCTCTCAGTTGCCCAAAATCCTGCCTCAGCTGAAAAAGCTCATGGCGCTGAGTCTCTTGCTCCGCCACAATCTGATAGAGAAGGACGTCGTGACTATCCTATGTAATCCTCATCAGCTCAAGAGAGGAAGTAAGCTGCTGCCAGTACTCCTACTGAGCCTCCCCCTCGGCCTGCTCTCTTCTCTGGACCCTCTGGTACTCCCTCACATATTCCATGGTCTTTTCAGTGATTGGTCTCTTAACCGAGATAGGAAAAATCATTCTCCACTTTCATCTTAGAGGCATCACAGAGACGGTAAATGAGGTGCGGAAATTCCAATCTGGCATGTGCAGAGGGGTTGGACGCAATGCTATATATCTGATGGGCAATTATGGTTTGCGTATTCACATACTCTCTGCCCATGATACAGTGATCAGTATGGCTCGGTCCACAGTACATTCTGACCGATTGATAGACCTCCATATCAAGTCTAACCATCCCCTAGCCAGAAGAATGAGCTCGCTGCTCTTCAGTTTGTTCGGTCTACCATCTGAACCTAACCTCTACTGGGCTCTTGGGAGGCAAATCTCAGCAAGCACTCGGTCCAACTCTTGTCTTTGGTTCACATTCTCACTGTAGCTATCCAAAATGTGTTCCTCAAGTAGCAACTGGAGGGTTTGTCGGTTGCACCTTGGATTGAAATCCAAGACTCTCCCTTTGAGAAAAGTCTGATGGTTCTTCTCATTCACCCTGATGAGTGGATAATTTATACCCTTTTTGGCGTTGTTTTTATATAGTTTTTAGAATGTTTTAATTACTTTTTATTATATTTTTATTATTTTTTATTCAAAAATCACATTTCTGGGTTTTACTATGAGTTTGTGTATTTTTCTGTGATTTCAGGTATTTTTTGATTGAAATTGAGGGACCTGAGCAAAAATCTAATTCAAAGGCTGAGAAAATACTGCAGATGCTGTTCTATTCTGACCCTGCTTCACTCAAAATGGATTTGCTGGAGCTACAGAAGCCCAATTGGCGCGCTCTTAATTGCGTTAGAAAGTAGACATCCTGAGCTTTCCAGAATATATAATAGTCTATACTTTTCCTGAGATTTGATGGCCCAAACTGGCGTTTAAAGTGAGCCCAAGAAATTCTGGCGTAAAACGCCAGAACTGGCACTAAAACCGGCGTTTAACGCCCAAAATGGTACCCCAGCTGGTGTTTAACTCCAAGGACAGCCTAAGCACGAAAAAGCTTCAATGCTCAGCCCAAGCACACACCAATTAGGCCTCGGAAGTGGATTTCTGCACTATCTGCACTTAGTTACTCATTTTCTGTAAACCCTAGTAACTAGTTTAGCATAAAAACTACTTTTAGAGATTTATTTTATATCTTTTGATCACTTTTGATCTTAGGATCATATTATGTAACTTTCGCACTTTGAGACCTCCATGGGAGGCTGGCCATTCGGCCATGCCTACCCCTTTTTCACTTATGTATTTTCAACGGTAGAGTTTCTACACCTCATAGATTAAGGTGAGGAGCTCTGCTGTTCTTCATGAATTAATGCAAGTACTATGGTTTTTCTTTCAATTCATGCCTACTTCTTCTCCAAGATATACTCTTGTTCTTAATTCAATTAAGTTAGACTGAAGGGGTGACCCGTGACAATCACCCACTATCTTCAGTACTCGCTTAACCAAGATCCGCGTGCCTGAAAACCACAAGCGGTCTACATGATGTTCAATGTAGTCAATGGACGACAGCCGGAGTATATTCTCTTGGATATCTAATACACGGACCGAGTCCGTGAGATTAGTATCTTCGTGGTATAGGCTAGAACAGAGGCAGCATTCCTGGGATCCGGAAAGTCTAAACCTTGTTTATGGTATTCCGAGTAGGATCCAGGAAGGGATGACTGTAAAGAGCTTCAAACCTGCGAATGCTGGGCGCAAGTGACAGTGTGCAAAAGGATCAATGGATCTTATTCTGGCGCTAGTGGGAATTGACAGATGATTAGCCCTGCGGTAGCTGTACATGGTATTTTTGAGACGAGAAATCCGACAGTTGATTAGCCCTGCAGAAACCGTAGTTGGACCATTTTCACTGAGAGGATCATACAGCTTGCCATGGAAGGGAGCACGCATGGTTGGAAGGAGGCAATAGGAAAGCAGAGGTTCAGAAGCAACAAAGCATCTCCAAACGCTTATCTGAAATTTCCACCAATGAATTACATAAGTATCTCTATCTTATTTTATGTTTTATTTATCTTTTAATTATCAAAATCCCATAACCTTTTGAATCCGCCTGACTAAGATTTACAAGGTGACCATAGCTTGCTTCAAGCCGACATTCTCCGTGGGATCGACCCTTACTCACGTAAGGTATTACTTGGACGACCCAGTACACTTGCTGGTTAGTTACGCGGAGTTGTGAATAAAAGTGTGCGATCACGTTCTCGCATACCAAGTTTTTGGCACCGTTGCCGGGGATTGTTCAAGTTTGGACAACTGACGGTTCATCTTGTTGCTTAGATTGGGTAATTTTATTTTATGTTTAAGCTTTTTATTTTTTTTATTTTCAAAAAATCATTCAAAAAAAATATATTTAATTTTCGAAAAATTCATCAAAATTTTTAAGAATGAATTCCACCTTCGAGCTTCATGATGATATGTTAAAGCTTGACTGGCTATTAAGCCATGTCTAAATCTTTTGGACCGGAGCTTTAACTTATCATATTCATTGGATTGTTGTATGTAATTATTATGTTAAAGCTTGGCTGGCCATCTGGCCATGTCTAACTCTGTTGGACTGAAGCTTTATAATAACATTACATACACCTTTGGATTCTCGTTTATAATTCTATGCCGAAGCGTGGCTAGCCATTGGCCATGTCTAATTCTTTTGGATTGGAGCTTTAGACTAACATGGCATGAATCGTGGAATTCTTATTAAAAATTTTGAATTTCTTTATTTTCTTTTTCAACATAATTTTCGAAAAAAAATACAAAAAAATTTAATAAAATCATAAAAACCAAATTTTTTTTATCTTTCTTGTTTGAGTCTAGTGTAAAATTTTAAGTTTGGTGTCAATTGCATGTTTTTAAATTTTTCTTTAATTTTTGAAAATTGCATGCATTGTGTTCTTTATGATCTTCAAGATGTCTTGATGATTTGCTTTATTTGATCTTTAAATTTTATTGTTTTATGTCTTTTCTTGTTTTTCATATGCATTTTCGAATTCATAGTGTCTAAACATTAAAAATTTCTAAATTTGGTTTCTTGCATGTTTTTCTTTTCTTAAAAATTTTCAACAATAAGTTCTTGATCTTCAAAGTGTTCTTGGTGTTCATCTTGACATTCAAAGTGTTCTTGCATGCATTAGTTGTTTTGATTCATAATTTTTATGTTTTGTTTCAATTTGGTGTTTTTCTCTCTCATCATTAGAATTCAAAAATAAAAAAAATATCTTTCGTTATTTTACTCATAAATTTCAATTTAAAAATTCTATCTTTTCAAATCTTTTTCAAAAATCAAATCTTTTTCAACTTCCTTTTATTATTTTCGAATTCCTTCTTAAAATTTTTCAAAATCTTTTTCATTTTTCTTCTTAATAATTTTGAAAATTTTGAAAATTGATTTTCAAAATCTTTTTCTTAATTTTATTTCATGATTTTCAAAATCTTACTAACATTTAATGTTTGATTCAAAAATATTTCAAGTTGTTACTTGCCTATCAAGAAAGGTTCAATCTTTGAATTCTAGAATCATATCTTTTAGTTTC
This sequence comes from Arachis hypogaea, assembly GCF_003086295.3. Taxonomy (NCBI): domain Eukaryota; kingdom Viridiplantae; phylum Streptophyta; class Magnoliopsida; order Fabales; family Fabaceae; genus Arachis; species Arachis hypogaea. Next base: position 41,985,746 of record NC_092053.1, on the reverse strand, counting down.
TTGTTAGTCAAGTCAACCAACTTTAATTTCAAAAATCAAATCTTTTTAATTTCCTTTTCAAATCTTTTTCAAAATAAATTTCAATCATATCTTTTTCAAAATAAATTTCAATCATATCTTTTTCAATCATATCTTTTTCAAAATAAATTTCAATCATATCTTTTTCAAAATCAATTTCAAAATCTTTTCTAACTTCTTATCTTTTCAAAATTGATTTTCAAATCTTTTTCAATTAACTACTTGACTTTTAGTTTTACTATTTCTTATCTTTTTCAAAATCATCTAACTACTTTTCTCTCTCTAATTTTTGAAATTAATTAACCTCTTTTTCAAAAATCTTTTTAATTAACTAATTATTTTAAATTTTAATTCTATCTCTTTTAATAAATTTGAATTCCAACTTAAAATTAAAATAAAAACAAAAGTATTTTTCTTTTCTTCTAATTAATTTTTCGAATTCTCTCCCTCTGTTCTCTTTCTATTTATTTTATTTAATTACTAACACTTCTCTTCCTCTTAAAAATTCGAACCCCCTCCCTCTCTCTGTGTTCGAATTTTTCTGATTTTCTCTCTACCTCATTCTTCTCTTCTACTCACATAAAGGAATATCTATACTGTGACATAGAGGATTCATATTCTTTTCTGTTCTCATCTTTTTCATATGAGCAGGAACAAGGATAAAGACATTCTTGTTGAAGCTGATCCTGAACCTGAAAGGACTCTGAAGAGAAAGCTAAGGGAAGCTAAAGGACAACTCTCTGGAAAAAACCTTACAGAACTTTTCGAAAAAGAATAAGACATGGCCGAGCCCAATAACAATGGTGGAGATGTAAGGAAGATGCTTGGTGACTTTGTTGCACGCTCTTCTGACTTCTATGGAAGAAGCATCTCAATTCCTGCAATTGGAGCAAACAACTTTGAGCTTAAGCCTCAATTAGTTTCTCTAATGCAGCAGAATTGCAAGTTTCATGGACTTCCTTTGGAAGATCCTCATCAGTTCTTAGATGAATTCTTGCAAATCTGTGACACTGTTAAGACCAATGGGGTTAATCCTGAGGTCTATAAACTTATGCTTTTCCCTTTTGCTGTAAGAGACAGAGCTAGGACATGGTTGGACTCACAACCTAAAGAAAGCCTGAACTCTTGGGAAAAGCTAGTCAATGCTTTCTTGGCCAAGTTCTTTCCACCTCAAAAGTTGAGCAAGCTTAGAGTGGAAGTCCAAACCTTCAGACAGAAGGAAGGTGAATCCTTCTATGAAGCTTGGGAAAGATACAAGCAATTGATCAGAAGGTGTCCTTCTGACATGTTTTCAGAATGGAGCATCTTATGTATATTATATGATGGTCTATCTGAATTATCCAAGATGTCATTGGACCACTCTGCTGGTGGATCTCTTCATCTGAAGAAGACGCCTGCAGAAGCCCAGGAACTCATTGACATGGTTGCAAATAACCAGTTCATGTACACTTCTGAAAGAAATCCTGTGAATAATGGGATGACTCAGAAGAAAGGAGTTCTTGAGGTTGATACTCTGAATGCCATATTGGCTCAGAATAAAATATTGACTCAGCAAGTCAATATGATTTCTCAGAGTCTGACTGAATTGCAAGCTGCATCCGGCAGTGCTAAGGAAGCCTCCTTTGAAAGAGAAGCTTGTGACCCTGAGAATCCTGGAATGGAAGAAGTGAATTACATGGGAGAATCCTATGGAAACACTTACAACTCTTCATGGAGGAATCACCCTAATTTCTCATGGAAGGACCAGCAGAAGCCAAATTAAGGCTTCAATAATAATAATAATGGTGGGAGAACTTGGTTTGGCAATAGCAAACCTTTCCCATCATCTTCTCAGCAACAGATAGAGAATTCTAAGCAGAGCCTCTCTGACTTAGAAACCATAATCTCTGATCTAAGTAAGACCACTCACAGTTTCATGACTGAAACAAGGTCCTCCATTAGAAATTTGGAGGGACAAGTGGGTCAACTGAGTAAAAGAGTTACTGAACTCCCTCCAAGTACTCTCCCAAGCAATACAGAAGAGAATCCAAAAAGAGAGTGCAAGGCCATCAATATGTCCACCATGGCCGAACCTGGAGAGGAAGGAAATGCAGTAATTTCCAGTGAGGAAGACCTCAATGCACGTCCACTGGCCACTAAGGAGTTCGCTCATAAGGAACCAAAGGAATCTGAGGCTCATACAGAGACCATAGAGATTCCATTGGATTTACTGTTGCCATTCATGAGCTCTGATGAGTATTCCTCCTCTGAAGAGGATGAAGACATTATTAAAGAGCAAGTTGCTCTGTATCTAGGAGCAATCATGAAACTGAATGACAAGCTATTTGGTAATGAGACTTGGGAGGATGAACCTCCATTGCTCATTAATGAACTGAATGATCTGGTTCAACTGAAATTACCTCAGAAGAAACAGGATCCTGGAAAGTTCTTAATTCTTTGTACCATAGGCACCATGACCTTTGAGAAGGCTTTGTGTGACCTGGGGTCAGGTATAAACCTCATGCCACTCTCTATAATGGAGAAACTATGGATCTTTGAGGTACAAGCTATAAAATTCTCACTAGAATTGGCAGACAAATCAAGGAAATAGGCTTATGGACTTGTAGAGGATGTTTTAGTGAAAGTTGAAGACCTTTACATCCCTGCTGACTTCATAATCCTAGACACTGGGAAGGAAGAGGATGAATCCATTATCCTTGGAAGACCCTTCCTAGCCACAGCAAAAGCTGTGATTGATGTGGACAGAGGAGAGTTAGTCCTTCAATTGAATGATGACTACCTTGTGTTTAAGGCTCAAGGATCATCTTCTGTAACCATGGAGAGGAAGCATGAAAAGCTTCTCTCACTACAAAGTCAAACAGAGCCCCCACACTCAACTTCTAAGTTTGGTGTTGGGAGGCCACTATTAAGCTCTGAATCTCTGTGAGGCTCTCTAAGAGCTCACTGTCAAGCTATTGACATTAAAGAAGCGCTTGTTGGGAGGCAACCCAATTTTATTTAATTATATTTATTTATTTTCCATTGTTATTTTATGTTTTCTTTAGGTTGATGATCATTTAAAGTCACAAAAACAACTACAGAATTAAAGAGGAATAAAAAACAGCATGAAAAATAGCACACCCTGGAGGACAGGCTTACTACCATTTAAACGCCAGTAAGGATAGTAGAATGGGCGTTTAATGGCCAGCCTGGCAGCATTCTGGGCGTTAAACGCTAGAAATGGCAGACAGACTAGCGTTTAACGCCAGAAAAGGGTGTCTGGCTGGCGTTAAACGCCAGAAAGGGGCAGCAGACTGGCGTTTAATGCCAGAGAAGATAGCAAAGCTGGCGTTTAATGCTAGATTTGGCACACAGAGGGCATTTAAACGCCAGAATGGTGCAGGGACCCAAATTCATTGACACCTCAGGATCTGTGGACACCACAGGATCCCCACCTACCCCACCTCTCTCTCTCCCCTCTTCACACCTTCCCATAACACTCTTCCCCAAACACCCTTGACCAATCCAATCAATACCTCTTCCCTAAACACCATTCACCTATCACATCCTACACTCTTCTCCATACTCTCTTCACCACTCACATCCATCCCCACATTTCAAATTCAAACTATTTCCCTCCCAAACCCACCCTTCATAACTGAACCCTCTCTCTCTCTTACCCTATAAATACCCCTCTTCACCACCATCCATTTCACACATCATACACACTCATACCCCCCTTGGCCGAACCCACCACACATCTCCATCTCCTCCATTTCTTCTTCTTCTCCTCCTTTCTTTCTTCTTTTGCTCGAGGACGAGCAAACATTTTAAGTTTGGTGTGGGAAAAAGCTTTGCTTTTTAATTTTCCATAACCATTAATAGCACCTGATGCGTGAGCATCTTTCCTATCATTTCCTAGTAAATTTGCATCTAAATTGTTGAGTTTAATAAAGAATTAATTATATTTTAGCCACTATGGATGCTACTTTGAGTCTTTTGCAATTTCGTTTACTTTAGGAAGCATTCGACTGGACTTGATGGAGTTTCTATAGTACAAGAATCAAAGGAGATGGTAGCAAGGAGCAACGCGTACGCATGACTGACGCGTACGCATGATTTGGAGCTTTCCATGGCGACGCGTGTGCGTGACTGACGCGTACGCGTGATTTGAAGATTTGCTCAGCGACGCATATGCGTGACACGTGAAGAAGACCATCGACGCGTACGCGTGACCGACGCGTACGCGTGACATGCGCCACATGCAGAAAACGCAAAAAAACGTTGGGGGCGATTTCTGGGTTGTTTTGACCCAGTTTCCAGCCCAGAAAATATAGATTAGAAGTTGCAGAATGGACAAAACAAGTGGTCCCCATCCATCCATTGAAGACTTGATTATTTATATTAATTTTGATTTGAATTCAAATTTGAATTCTAGGAAAAGATATTATTTTAATTTTAGAAATTATATTTTAAATTTATTTGGATTTGATATAAAAGGGAGAAGAAACCTATCTTTTGAGAGGTTCCGGTCATCCAATTCTATACAAATTTACATTCCATATTCCACAGTTTTCTTCTCTGAACCATGAGCAACTAATCCTCCATTGTTAAGGTTAGGAGCTCTATCTATTTGTATGGATTTATTTTATTTTATTTTTCTATTTTAATTCATGTTGAATTTATAATTTAAGAATTGTTTTCGCTCTTTATCTTTTGAATTTGGGTGGAACGGAAGTATGACCCTCTTTCTATTTGAGTTCTTGTATAACTTGGAAAAGCTCTTTACTTGAACAACAGCTTGAAAACATATTCTCCTAAAGTTTAATTATCTGGATTTAACGGGATACGTGACATATAATCCTTTTATTTTTGGGTAATTAGAGTTTTTGTGGCATATAAACTGGAATTTGATCATGCAGCTCCTAATTGGAATTAATTGACCAAGGAATTGGCAGTTAATGAATTTAGAGGAGACTAGAAAGGTCTAAGGAATTAGGGTCTAGTCACACATAGTTTGCCATAAATTAAATCCTACATAATTAAAATAGTTAGTAAGAAAAGTTAATCTGGAAAAATAGATAACTCTGAAACCTTCACTATTTTTTCCATATTTTATTCCCAACCCATTTACTTTACTATTTTAATTTCTGCACGATTGTTTAATGCTCTTTGAATATTCAAACACTCTTTTCTGTTTGTCTTACTACGCCAATCAATCAATCAATATTGCTTGATCCATCAATCCTCGGGGGATCGACCCTTACTCACGTAAGGTATTATTTGGTACGACCCAGTGCACTTGCCGGTTAGTTTGTGGTTATAAATTTCGCACTAAGTTTTTGGCACCGTTGCCGGAGATTGATTGTGATTGACAACTACTCGTTGTTTGATTTCTTAGATTAGATAATTTTTCTTTTAATTAGTTTTAATTTAGTATTATTAATTTTTATTTTCATTTTTTTCCTTTATTTTTTTTCTTTTCCCCGTGCTTTTCGTTTTGTTTCCTTGTTCTCCCTGTCCCCCTTTTCTTTATTTTTTTTGTACTTCCTTTTAAATTTTTTTTATTTAAATTTTGTCAATTTTTTTTATTTTATTTTCATTTTTTTCTTCGTTTTTCTTTGTTTCTTTTTTGTTATTTTTTTACTTTTTATATTCTTTTAGTTTTATTTTATTTTTGTCTTTAATTTTTTTTTTAAAAAAATTTGTATCTTATATTATTTTTTTCTTAATTTCTGAATTTAAGTTTGGTGTCCCCTATTTATTTTTATTTTAATTTTTCCTGTTTATTTCTCTTGTTAATTTCGATTTTTTTTTCTGTCTTAATTCTACCTATAATTTTCGAAGTTTATTTATTTATTTTATTTAGTATTATTATTTTATTATTTTACACAAGTACCTCACAGGAAATTCTCTGCACTTTGACGTAGAGATTCCCGTCTTTTCTTGTTTTCTGTTTGTTTATGCACAGGAACAGAGACAAAGAACATCTCTTAGACTTTGACCCTGAACCTGAAAGAACTTTCAGGCAATGTTTACAACAAGCAAGACTTTACAAGACTGCAGAGTCCACTATAGATAATAACAATGCTGTTAATGCCAATGTGAAAAATCCGAATGGGGATGAGCAACAAAGGAGAGTGCTTGGATCTTACTTTGCCGCTATTACGGATCTGTATGGAAAAAGCATTGTGGTACCTCCTATAGCTGCAAACAACTTTGAGTTGAAGCCACAATTGGTCACCCTGGTGCAATAAAACTGCCAGTATCATGGTCTTCCTTACGAAGACCCAAATCAATTTATATCTGATTTTCTGCAGATATGTGATACTGTGAAGACAAATGGAGTGAACCCAGAGGTGTACAGACTCATGCTTTTCCCGTTTGCTCTGAGGGATAAAGCAAAGCTATGGTTATATTCCCAACCAAAGGAGCGTCTGAATACATGGGAAAAGGTTGTTACTGAATTTCTCACAAAATTTTTACCACCAAAGAAGCTGACTAAGCTTAGGTTGGAAGTTCAGACCTTCAGGTAGAAGGAAGGTGAAACTCTTTATGAAGCTTGGGAGAGGTACAAGCTACTGACTAGGCAATGCCCTCTAGACATGTTCTCCAAATGGACCTAACTAGATATCTTTTATAAAGGTTTAGGTGAGATGTCCAAGATGAGCCTAGATACCTCTGCAGGTGGTTCACTGCACAAGAAGAAGACACTAGAGGAGACTATTGAGCTTATTGAATTGGTGGCTAGCAACCAATATTTATACTCATCTAACAGGAATCCTGTGAACTCTGAGACCTCTCAAAAGAGAGGCGTGTTGAAAGTGGAAGCTGTTAATGCTCTTCTTGCTCAGAACAAGCATATGTCTCAGCAAATAAATCTACTTACTCAACAGATGGGTGACATGCAAGTCTCAGATATCAACACCCAAAATCCACCGCAAGAGAACTCCTATGACATGGCAGGTAACTTTGTGCAAAATAATAATTATGATTATGCTTAATCCTCTTCTGAACAGGTCAATTACATAGGGAGTAGTCCTAGAAATCCTAATAATGATCCCTATTCTCAGACCTACAATCAAGGGTGGAGAAATCACCCAAATTTTGGGTGGAGAAACCAACCTCAGAGACCTTAGAACTTCAATAATAATTCTCAGGGCGGCTTCCAACAGAATAATTACAATAACTGCCAATTTCAATATCATCAACAACAACCACCTCCACAGGCAAATTCTAAATCCTAAGAAGATTCTAATTAGGAAATGATGAAGAGTTTTGTGCAGGAAACCAGAGCATCAATCAAGAATTTGGAGATTCAGATGGGTCAAATAGCCACAAGAGTTAATGAAATCGATCAGAGGATCACTAATAGCCTTCCTGGTAACACAATTCCAAATCTAAGAGAGGAATGCAAGGCTATCACCTTGATAAATGGACAAGTGGCAAGTATGAAAGCAAAAGTTAATGAGGAGCCAGTTGAAAAAGAAGCTCCAGAGGAGAAGAAGGAAGAAGTAGAGCATGCCCCTCAAAAATGTGCAGACAACCCGTTCCCTGACTCTCTTGACACTTATCCTACATTTCCAAAGGCCCCTGAGTACAAGCCTAAAATGCCATATCCTCAGAGACTTCAAAAGGAGACCAAGGACAAGCAGTTTTCAAAGTTCTTGGAAATCTTCAGAAAGTTGCAAATCAATATTCCTTTTGCTGAGGTTTTGGAACAAATGCCTCTCTATGTCAAGTTCATGAAAGAGCTGTTGTCAAAGAAGAAGCCTTTAAAGGGAAATGAGACAGTGGTCCTGACTAAAGAATGCAGTGCCATCATTCAGAATCACTTACCAAAGAAGATGCCAGATCCAGGAAACTTTTAAATTCCATGCACCATTGGGAGCACAACCTTTGAAAAAGCGCTATGTGATCTGGGGGCAAGCATAAATCTAATGCCCTTATCTGTGATGAAGAAGCTACAAATCCAAGAAGCACAACCCACAAACATAGCATTATAGATGACAGACAAATCTATGAAGCCTGCATACGGATTAGTGGAGAATATCTTGGTCAATGTGGGTAAGGTCTTCCTCCCAGCAGATTTTGTGATTCTTGACATAGGGGAGGATGAGAATGCCTCTATAATTCTAGGAAGACCATTCCTAACCACCGGAAGAGCTCTGATTGATGTAGAAGTGGGTGAATTAGTGCTTAGAGTACATAATGAGCAACTAGTCTTTCATGACTTCAAAGATATACATTCAACAGGTGAAGAAGAGAGGTGCATGCAGACTGAGCTTATTGATCCAACCCTTCAAGAACCCCCTGATGATGCACAGCAGAAAATGCAGCTAAAACCTCCCTTAGTAACAATCAATACAATTCCTCCTGACATCAAACCTAAGTTTGGTGTTGGGAATGCATCATCCACCAGGGAGGAGGTTCCCAAAAAGAAGAAAATACCCAGGGGATGGAGAAATAAAAAGATCTCCACTGAAGGTTTCTCCCCAGGAATGAAGGTGGTGTTGACTAAGAATCCAGTATGGATTTATATAGTAAACAGAATCCTCTCTCTGGAGCATATTGAGCTAATTTATGGAGACACAGGAAAGAAGTTCAAAGTAAGGGGTGAAGAGCTGAGCCCCTATGATTCTCCTCCTTAGAGGAGCTGACCGTCAAGCTAGTGACGATAAAGAAGCGATTGTCGGGAGGCAACCTGATTATCTCGTATCCTTAGTTATTTTTCGTAGTAGTAGTTTTCTTACTTATTTAAGTTTTATTGACTTTTTACTGTTTTACTGATCATGCAGCTATTTTATCACAGGAACTGAACACCTCAGGCTATACAAAAAAAAAAAAGAGAGAGCACCCGACGCGCAAGCGTCGCTGACGCGTACGCGTCAGATGGGTGTGCGTGAAAAATAAAAATGAACAGAGAGTTACGCGGGAATGGCGCAGGAATGATGCCTTTCGCACAAACAAGACCACGCGTACGCGTACCTGGTGCACGAAATTGTGATCTCAGGCAACGGCGCCAAAAACTCTGTACGCACGTCTTAATAAATCGTTTTTCATTCACAACGTCGATACAACTAACCAGCAAGTGCACTGGGTCATCCAAGTAATAAACCTTACGTGAGTAAGGGTCGATCCCACGGAGATTGTTGGTATGAAGCAAGCTATGGTCATCTTGTAGATCTCAGTCAGGCAGATATCAAATGGTTATAGAGTTTTCGAAAATAAGAATAAATAAACAGAGAATAAAGATAGAAATACTTATATGTATCATTGGTGAAAATTTCAGATAAACGTATAGAGATGCTTTCGTCCCTCTGAACTTCTGCTTTCTTGCTGTCTTCATCCAATCAGACTTACCCCTTTCCATGGCTGGCTTTATGTAAGGACATCACCATTGTCAATGGCTACTTTTCATCCTCTCTGTGAAAATGGTCCGATGCGCTGTCACTGCATGGCTAATCATCTGGAGGCATCACCGTGGTCAATGGCTGCATCCCATCCTCTTGTGAAAATGGTCCAAATGCTCTGTCACAGCACGGCTAATCATCTGAGGTTCTCGATCATACTGGAATAGGATTCACCCTCCTTTTGCGTCTGTCACTACGCCCAGCACTCGCGAGTTTGAAGTTCGTCACAGTCATTCAATCCCAGAGTCCTACTCGGAATAGCACAGAAAAGGTTTAGACTTTCCGGACTCTCATGAATGCCGCCATCAATCTAGCTTATACCACGAAGATTCTGATTAAGAGATCCAAGAGATACTCATTCAATCTAAGGTGGAACGGAAGTGGTTGTCAGGCACGCGTTAGTGGGGGAATGATAATGATTGTCATGCTCATCACATTCATATTGAAGTGCGAATGAATATCTTAGAAGCGGAATAAGTTGAATTGAATAGAAAAACAGTAGTACTTTGCATTAATTCATGAGGAACAGCAGAGCTCCACACCTTAATCTATGGAGTGTAGAAACTCTACCGTTTGAAAATACATAAGTGAAAGGTTCAGGCATGGCCGAATGGCCAGCCCCCATGATCTAAGAACCAGATGTCCCAAGATGATCCGAAGATGAAAATACAATAGTAAAAAGTCCTATTTATACTAAACTAGTTACTAGGGTTTACAGAAGTAAGTAATTGATGCATAAATCCACTTCCGGGGCCCACTTGGTGTGTGCTTGGGCTGAGCTTGAATGTTGCACGTGCAGAGGATCTTTCTGGAGTTGAACGCCAGTTTGTAACGTGTTTCTGGCATTCAACTCTGGTTCGTGACGTGTTTCTGGTGTTTAACTCCAGACTGCAGCATAGAACTGGAGTTCAACGCCCTTTTGCGTCGTCTAAACTCGGCCAAACTATGGACTATTATATATTGCTGGAAAGCCCTGGATGTCTACTTTCCAACGCTATTGAAAGCGCGCCAGTTTGAGTTCTGTAGCTCCAGAAAATCTACTTTGAGTGTAGGGAGGTCAGAATCCAACAGCATCAGCAGTCCTTCTTCTACCTCTGAATCTGATTTTTGCTCAAGTCCCTCAATTTCAGTCAGAAAATACCTGAAATCACAAAAAAATACAAAAACTCATAGTAAAGTCCAGAAATGTGAATTTAACATAAAAACTAATAAAAACATCCCTAAAAGTAACTAGATCCTACTAAAAACATACTAAAAACAATGCCAAAAAGCGTATAAATTATCCGCTCATCACAACACCAAACTTAAATTTTTGCTTGTCCCCAAGCAACTGTAAATCAACTAGGATAAAAAGAAGAGAATATACTATAAATTCCAAACTATCAATGAAACATAGCTCCAATCAGATGAGCGGGACTTGTAGCTTTTTGCCTCTTGAATAGTTTTGGCATCTCACTTTATCCATTGAGGTCCAGAATGATTGGCATCTATAGGACCTCAGAGTTCGGATAGTGTTATTGATTCTCCTAGTTCAATATGTTGATTCTTGAACACAGCTACTTTATGAGTCTTGGACGTGGCCCTAAGCACTTTGTTTTCCTGTATTACCACTGGATACATAAATGCCACAGACACATAATTGGGTGAACCTTTTCAAATTGTGACTCAGCTTTGCTAAAGTCCCCAATTAGAGGTGTCCAGGGTTCTTAAGCACACTCTTCTTTTGCTTTGGACCTTGACTTTAACCGCTCAGTCTCAAGTTTTCACTTGACACCTTCACGCCACAAGCACATGGTTAGGAACAGCTTGGTTTAGCCGCTTAGGCCAGGATTTTATTCCTGTAGGCCCTCCTATCCACTGATGCTCAAAGCCTTGGGATCCTTTTTATTTACCCTTGCCTTTTGGTTTTAAGGGTTATTGGCTTTTTGCTCTTGCCTTTTAGTTTTAACAGCTTTTGGCTTTTTCTGCTTGCTTTTTCTTTTTTTTTCGCCATTTTTTTTCTGCAAGCTTTTGTATTCACTGCTTTTTCTTGCTTCAAGAATCATTTTTATGATTTTTCAGATTATCAAATAACATGTCTCCTTGTCATCATTCTTTCAAGAGCCAACATATTTAACATTCATAAATAACAACTTCAAATGACATATGCACTGTTCAAGCATTCATTCAGAAAACAAAAAGTTTTGTCACCACATCAATATAATTAAACTAAGTTCAAGGATAAATTCGAAACTCATGTACTTCTTGTTCTTTTGTAATTAAAACATTTTTCATTTAAGAGAGGTGATGGATTCATAGGACATTCATAACTTTAAGACAAAGTTACTAAATACTAATGATCATGTAATAGGACACAAACATGGATAAGCACTTAACATAAAGAAAACGAAAAACAGAGAATTTAAGAACAAGGAATGAGTCCACCTTAGTGATGGTGGCGTTTCCTTCTTGAGGAACCAATGATGTCCTTGAGTTCTTCTATGTCTCTTCCTTGTCTTTGTTGCTCCTCCCTCATTGCTCTTTGATCTTCTCTAATTTCATGAAGGATGATGGAGTGCTCTTGATGTTCCACCCTTAATTGTCCCATGTTGGAACTTAATTCTCCTAGGGAGGTGTTGATTTGCTCCCAATAGTTTTGTGGAGGAAAATGCATTTGAGGCATCTCCGGGATCTCATGGTGATGAGCTTCATGCGTCTCTTGAGATCCATGAATAGACTCTCTTGTTTGCTCCATCCTTTTCTTAGTAATGGGCTTCTCTTCCTTAATGGGAATGTCTCCTTCTATGTCAATCCCAGCTGAGTTGCATAGATGGCAAATGAGGTGGGGAAAAGCTAACCTTGCCATAGTGGAGGACTTGTCAGCTACCTTGTAGAGTTCTTGATGTATAATCTCATGAACCTCCACCTCTTCTCCAATCATGATGCTATGGATCATGATGGCCCGGTCTATAGTAACTTCAGACCGGTTGCTAGTGGGAATGATTGAGCGTTGAATGAACTCCAACCATCTTCTAGCTACAGGCTTAAGGTCCAATCTTCTCAGTTGAACCGGTTTGCCTTTTGAGTCAATCTTCCATTGAGCTCCTTCCACATATATGTCCATGAGGACTTGGTCCAACCTTTGATCAAAGTTGACTCTCCTTGTGTAGGGCCGTGCGTTCTCTTCCATCATTGGCAAGTTGAACGCCAACCTTACATTTTCCGGACTAAAATCTAAGTAATTCCCCCGAACCATAGTGAGATAATTCTTTGGGTTCGGGTTCTTACTTTGATCATAGTTCCTAGTGATCCATGCATTAGCATAGAACTCTTGAACCATTAGAATTCCGACTTGTTGGATGGGGTTTGTTAGAACTTCCCAACCTCTTCTATGGATCTCGTGTCGGATCTCCGGATACTCATTTCTCTTGAGTTTGAAAGGGACCTCGGGGATCACCTTCTCCTTGGCCACAACATCATAGAAGTGGTCTTGATGAGCTTTGGAGATGAATCTTTCCATCTCCCATGACTCGGAGGTGGAAGCTTTTGTCTTCCCTTTCCCTTTTCTAGAGGATTCTCCGGTCTTAGGTGCCATCAATGTTAATGGAAGAACAAAAAGCTTATGCTTTTACCACACCAAACTTAGAATATTGCTCGCCCTCAAGCAAGAGAAGAAAGAATAGATGAAGAAGAAGAAAAAATAGAGGAGAGGGAGAGAGAGATGTGTTTCGGCCAAGAAGGGGAAGAGAGGGTTGTTTTGTGTGAAAATGAAGAAGAATGGAGGGCTTTATATAGGGAAGGGAGGGGGGGTAAGGTTCGGCCATAAGGGTGGGTTTTGGGTGGGAAATTGATTTTGAATTTTGAAGGTAGGTGGGGTTTATGAGGTAGGTTTATGGGGAAGAGTGGATGGATGTGAGTGGTGAAGTGGTGATAGGGAAGAGAGATTGAGATGATTGGTGAAGAGTTTTGGGGAAGAGTGTTTATTGGGAAGAGAGGATGAACATTGAGAAGAGGGAAGAGAGTGAGTGGTGGTAGGTGGGGATCCTGTGGGGTTCACAGATGCTGAGATGATCTTGTGGGGTCCACAAATCCTGAGGTGTCAAGGAATTGCATCCTTGCACCAATTAGGCATGTAAAATGCCTTTGCATGCAATTCTGGCATTTAAACGCCGAATTGATGCTTGTTCTGGGCGTTCAACGCCCAGATGCAGCATATTTCTGGCGTTGAACGCCAGCCAAATGCTTGTTTCTGGCGTTCAGCGCCAGCTCTTCTTCACTGCGCATTTCTTGCGTCTGGACGCCAGGATGCTGCTTGTTTCTGGCGTTCAACGCCAGATCCATGCTCTGTTCTGGCGTTGAACGCCAGCCAGATGCTCCTTACTGGCGTTTAAACGCCAGTAAGATCCTCCTCTAGGGTGTGATTTTTCTTCTGCTGTTTTTTATTCTGTTTTTAATTTTTTGATTTATTTTGTGACTCCACATGATCATGAACTTAATAAAACATGAAATAATAATAAAATAAAATTAGAGAAATAAAAATTGGGTTGCCTCCCAACAAGCGCTTCTTTAATGTCAATAGCTTGATAGTGGGCTCTCATGAAGCCTCACAGATGTTCAGAGAATTGTTGAGACTCCCCAACACCAACTTAGAGTTTGGATATGGGAGTTCAACACCAAACTTAGAGTTTGGTTGTGGCCTCCCAACACCAAACTTAGAGTTTGACTGTGGGGGCTCTGGTTGACTCTGTTTTGAGAGAAGCTTACTGTGCCTCTTTTCCATGTTTACAGAAGGATGTCCTTAAGTTTTAAACTTAAGGGAGTCCTCATTCAATTGAAGAACTAGTTCACCTCTGTTAACATCAATCACAGCTCTTGTTGTGGCTAGGAAGGGTCTTCAAAGGATGATGGATTCATCCTCAGATGATGGATTCATCCTCATCCTTCCCAGTATCTAGGACTATGAAATCAGCAGGGATGTAAAGGCTTTCAACCTTTACTAACACGTCCTCTACTTGTCCATAAGCCTATTTTCTGGAATTGTCTGCCATCTCTAATGAGATTTTAGCAGCTTGCACCTCAAAGATTCCCAGTTTCTCCATTACAGAGAGTGGCATGAGGTTTATTCCTGACCCAAGGTCACATAGAGCCTTCTCAAAGGTCATGGTGCCTATGGTACAGGGTATTAGGAACTTTCCAGGATCCTGTTTCTTCTGAGGCAATGTCAGTTGATCCAGATCACTCAGTTCATTGGTGAACAAGGGAGGTTCATCTTCCCAAGTCTCAATACCAAATAATTTGGCATTCAGCTTCATGATTGCACCAAGGTACTTGGTAACTTGCTCCTTAGTAACATCCTCATTCTCTTCAGAAGAGGAATACTCATCAGAGCTCATGAATGGCATAAAGAGGTTTAATGGAATCTCTATGGTCTCTAGTTGAGTCTCAGATTCCTTTGGTTCCTCAGAGGGAAACTCCTTGTTGATCACTGGACGTCCCAGGAGGTCTTCCTTCTTGGGATTCATTTCCTCCCCTTCCTCCTTGGATTCGGCCATGATGGTTATATCAATGGCCTTGCACTCTCCTTTTGGATTTTCTTCTATATTGCTTGGGAGAGTACTAGGAGGGGTTTCAGTGATCTTCTTACTCAGCTGGCCCACTTGTGCTTCCAAATTTCTAATGGAGGACCTTGTTTCATTCATGAAACTCACAGTGGCCTTAGATAGATTAGAGACTAAGTTTGCTAAATTAGAGGTATTTTGTTCAGAGTTCTCTGTCTGTTGCTGAGTGGATGATGGAAAAGGCTTGCTATTGCTAAACCTGTTTCTTCCACCATTATTAAAGCCTTGTTGAGGCTTTTGTTGATCCTTCCATGAGAGATTTGGGTGATTTCTCCATGAGCGATTATAGGTGTTTCCATATGGTTCACCCATGTAATTCACCTCTACTATTGCAGGATTCTCAGGATCATAAGCTTCTTCTTTAGAAGATGCTTCTTGAGTACTGTTGGATGCAGCTTGCATTCCATTCAGACTCTGAGAAATCATATTGACTTGCTGAGTCAATATTTTATTCTGAGCCAATATGGCATTCAGAGTATCAATTTCAAGAACTCCCTTCTTCTGAGGCATCCCATTACTCACAGGATTCCTCTCAGAAGTGTACATGAACTGGTTATTAGCAACCATGTCAATGAGTTCCTGAGCTTCTACAGGCGTTTTTTTTAGGTGAATGGATCCACCTGCAGAAGTATCCAATGACATTTTAGCTAATTCAGACAGACCATCATAGAATATATCCAGGATGGTCCATTCTGAAAGCATGTCAGAAGGACACTTTTTGGTTAGTTGCTTGTATCTCTCCCAAGCTTCATAGAGGGATTCACCTTCTTTCTGTCTGAAGGTTTGAACATCCACTCTAAGCTTGCTCAACTTTTGAGGAGGAAAGAACTTGGCTAAGAAAGCCGTGACCAGCTTATTCCAAGAGTTCAGGCTATCTTTGGGCTGAGAGTCCAACCACACTCTAGCTCTGTCTCTTACAGCAAAAGGGAAAAGCATGAGCCTGTAGACTTCAGGATCTACTCCATTAGTCTTAACAGTATCACAGATATGCAAAAATTCAGTTAAGAACTGTAAAGGATCTTCAGATGGAAGTCCATGAAAGTTGCAGTTCTGCTGCATCAGAGAAACTAATTGAGGTTTCAGCTCAAAGTTGTTTGCTCCAATGGTAGGGATGGAGATGCTTCTTCCATGTAAATTGGAATTAGGTGCAGTAAAGTCAGCAAGCATCCTCCTTGCTTTATTATTGTTATTTTTGGCTGCCATCTCCTCTTCTTGTTCGAAAATTTCTGAAAAGTGCTTGCTGGATTGTTGTAATTTAGCTTCTCTTAGTTTCCTCTTCAGAGTCCTTTCAGGTTCTAGATCTGCTTCAACAAGAATATTCTTGTCCTTGCTCCTGCTCATATGAAAAAGAGGGAACAGAAAAATAATAGAGATCCTTTTTGCCCAGGTATAGAGGTTCCCCTGTATGAGTAGAAGAAGAAAAGAATGTAATGTAAAGAAGGGAAGAAGAAAAACTCGAACACAGAGAGGGAGGTAGTGTTCGAATTTTTGGATGGGAGAGAAGTGTTAGTAGATGAATAAATAAATAGAAGGAGATGAGAGAGAAGGATTTTCGAAAATTATTTTTGAAAAATGGTTAGTGATTTTTGAAAATTAAAAGAAGAAATATTAAAATTAAAATTTGAAACAATTAGTTAATTAAAAAGAATTTTTGAAAAAGAGGGAAGTATTTTCGAAAATTAGAGAGGGATAGTTAGTTAGGTAGTTTTGAAAAAGATTAGAAACAAACAAAAAGTTAGTTAGTTAGTTGAAACAAATTTGAAAATCAATTTTTGAAAAGATAAGAAGATAAGAAGTTAGAAAAGATATTTTTAAAATCAAATTCTTGAAAAAGATATGTTTTAAAAAGATATGATTTTGAAAAAGATAAGATAAAAAGATATTTTTGAAAAGATATGATTGAAATTAGTTTTGAAAAGGATTTGATTTTTTAAAATCACAATTAATGACTTGATTCACAAGAAATCACAAGATATGATTCTAGAACTTAAAGTTTGAATCTTTCTTAACAAGTAAGTAACAAACTTGACATTTTTGAATCAAAACATTAATTGTTGATGATATTTTCGAAAATTAGGAGATAAAATTAAGAAAAAGATTTTGAAAATATTTTGAAAAAGATTTTTGAAATTTTCGAAAAAAAAATGGAAAAGATATGATTTTTGAAAAAGATTTGAAAAAGATAAGATTTTTTAAATTGAAAATTTGATTTGACTCAAAAAAACAACTAGATTTTAAAAATTTTTGAAAAAGTCAATCCAAATTTTCAAAATTTATGAGTGAAAAAGGGAAAGATATTTTTTTGATTTTTGAATTTTTAATGATGAGAGAGAAAAACATAAAAGATGATGCAATGCATGAAAATTTTGGATCTAAACATGCGATGCATGCAAGAACACTATGAATGTCAAGATGAACACCAAGAACACTATGAATGTCAAGATGAACATCAAGAACTTATTTTTGAAAAATTTTCAATGCAAAGAAAACATGCAAGACACCAAACTTAGAGATCTTTCATGTTCAGACGCTATGAATGCAAAAATGCACATGAAAAACAAGAAAAGACACAAAACAATAAAATATGAAGATCAATCAAGAAGGTTTATCAAGAACAACTTGAAGATCATGATGAATGCAATGCATGAATGCATTTTTTTGAAAAGTGCAAATGGAGATGCAATTGACACCAAACTTACAATTGACTTAAGACTCAAACAAGAAACACAAAATATTTTTTATTTTTATGATTTTATAATTTTTTTGGATTTTTCGAAAATTAATGTGAAAAAGAAAAATTAGGATTCCAAAATTTTTAATATGAATTCCAGGAATCTTGCACTCTTAGTCTAAAGCTCCAATCTGAGGGTTAGACATGGCTTAATAGCCAGTCAAGCTTTAGCATGTAAATCAGGTGGATCTGGAACAGCAGCAGGTGGATTAGCAACAACTAGCTTGCTCTTGATAATGTTGGGTTGGAAGCCCCAGTCTAAATGAATTTAGACATGGCTTTACAGCCAGTCAGGCTTCAACATGCTTTATGAAACACTAGAATTCATTCTTAAAAAACTTTAGAATAATTTTCGAAAATAGATGAGAAATTTTTGAAAGATTTTTTTTGAAAAAATTTTTTGAAAATAAAACAAAAAAGAAAATTACCTAATCTGAGCAACAAGATGAACCGTCAGTTGTCCAAACTCGAACAATCCCCGGCAACGGCGCCAAAAACTCTGTACGCACGTCTTAATAAATCGTTTTTCATTCACAACTTCGATACAACTAACCAGTAAGTGCACTGGGTCGTCCAAGTAATAAACCTTACGTGAGTAAGGGTCGATCCCACGGAGATTGTTGGTATGAAGCAAGCTATGGTTATCTTGTAGATCTCAGTCAGGCGGATATCAAATGGTTATGGAGTTCTCGAAAATAAGAATAAATAAACAGAGAATAAAGATAGAAATACTTATGTGTATCATTGGTGAGAATTTCAGATAAACGTATAGAGATGCTTTCGTCCCTCTAAACTTATGCTTTCCTACTGTCTTCATCTAATCAGTCTTACTCCTTTCCATGGCTGGCTTTATGTAAGAACATCACCATTGTTAATGGCTACTTTTCATCCTCTCTGTGAAAATGGTCCGATGCGCTGTCACTGCATTGCTAATCATCTGGAGGCATCACCGTGGTCAATGGCTGCATCCCATCCTCTTGTGAAAATGGTCCAAATGCTCTGTCACAGCACGGCTAATCATCTGAGGTTCTCGATCATACTGGAATAGGATTCACCCTCCTTTTGCGTCTGTCACTACGCCCAGCACTCGCGAGTTTGAAGTTCGTCACAGTCATTCAATCCAAAATTCCTACTCGAAATACCACAGACAAGGTTTAGACTTTCCGGACTCTCATGAATGCCGCTATCAATCTAGCTTATACCACGAAGATTCTGACTAAGAGATCCAAGAGATACTCATTCAATCTAAGGTCGAACGGAAGTGGTTATCAGGCACGCGTTAGTGGGGGAATGATGATGATTGTCACGTTCATCACATTCATATTGAAGTGCGAATGAATTTCTTAGAAGCGGAATAAGTTGAATTGAATAGAAAAACAGTAGTACTTTGCATTAATTCATGAGGAACAGCAGAGCTCCACACCTTAATCTATGGAGTGTAGAAACTCTACCGTTTGAAAATACATAAGTGAAAGGTTCAGGCATGGCCGAATGGCCAGCCCCCATGATCTAAGAACCAGGCGTCCCAAGATGATCCGAAGATGAAAATACAATAGTAAAAAGTCCTATTTATACTAAACTAGTTACTAGGGTTTACAGAAGTAAGTAATTGATGCATAAATCCACTTCCGGGGCCCACTTGGTGTGTGCTTGGGCTGAGCTTGAATGTTACACGTGCAGAGGCTCTTTCTGGAGTTGAACGCCAGTTTGTAACGTGTTTATGGCATTCAACTCTGGTTCGTGACGTGTTTCTGGCGTTTAACTCCAGACTGCAGCGTAGAACTGGTGTTCAACGCCCTTTTGCATCATCTAAGCTCGGCCAAAGTATGGACTATTATATATTGATGGAAAGCCCTGGATGTCTACTTTCCAACGCAATTAGAAGCGCACCATTTTGAGTTCTGTAGCTCCAGAAAATCCACTTTGAGTGCAGAGAGGTTAGAATCCAACAGCATCAGCAGTCCTTCTTCTACCTCTGAATCTGATTTTTGCTCAAGTCCCTCAATTTCAGCCAGAAAATACCTGAAACCACAGAAAAACACACAAACTCATAGTAAAGTCCAGAAATGTGAATTTAACATAAAAACTAATAAAAACATCCCTAAAAGTAACTAGATCCTACTAAAAACATACTAAAAATAAATGCCAAAAAGCATATAAATTATCCGCTCATCAGTACCCCACGCGTGCGCGTCATTCGTATTTTGGCACCCCACGCGTACGCGTCATCGATGCGTACACGTGACCTCGCAAATCGGTGTCAATATGTGTTTGGGCAGAGAGTTGTGCAGGCTTGGGGCTGGAAGTGTGCTAGAAGCACAAATTTGGTCACGCGTACACGTCCCTGACGCGTGCACGTCATTTGCAAAAATGTCCATCCACGCATGCGCGTGCATGACGCGCACGCGTCGTATGAAAATGTTGGTTCCCAAGCCACGCGAACAGAGAGTTGCCTGTGCGCGTGACTGGATTCACGTGAATCGCGCAAAATCAAGGGCACGCGAAAGCGTGCTTGACGCGCACGCGTCATTAAGGAAATCCGCGACCCACGCGGACGCGTGCTGTATGCGTACGCGTCGCCTTTGCCGCACAACTACACTAGTTCGCCGCCCAGTTTTAATTTTCTTTCTCTCTCTCCCAATCCTAATTCTCTCTTGTTATTTTATCCTTTTATTTTTGTTTCCTCATAATATTTGTCTTTTTCTATTTTCAGTTCTTCTTTGCTTGAGGACAAGCAAACCTTTAAGTTTGGTGTTGACGCTTCGCTTATAGGTTTTCTGTCTATTCTTATGGCACCAAAGGGAGGCAAATCATCTTCACGGAGGAGCACAACCTGAAGAATAAAACGACCGCTAGGATAATTAAGGTGGTTGAGTTCCTTTCATTCTATATTCCTTCCCGCTTTCACTATATTATGTTCCGATTTTCTGCTATTTTGCTTTGTTTGTTGCATGATCCTTTATTAGTTAGAATCCTAGGTCTAGTTTAGTTTTCTCTTAATTACTTTAATTCTGAAAAGATGTCTCATGTATTACTCACTGAGCTTGAATGCAAATCAAAAAAGAAAAATACAGAAGTGATGTATTGCATGAGAAAGTGAGTTTATATTGAAGAATAGTCTTATTTACTTAAATCTGGTGGTATTTTCTATAGTTCTGAATGCATGACATGAACAGAGCATATTTAAATTTGAATCAAAGAATGTTGATATATAAGGAACAGGAATTTAGAGAATTATTATGATTTCTCTGAAATTAATGAAAGTTTAATCCTTGAAGCAAAAGAAACAACAAAAGAAAAATAAGAGCAAGGTCCAAGGCTCTGAGCATCAATGACTAGGGAGGTCAGACATGATTAAAAGCTCAAAAAGTTGTTTCCCTAGTCACATGCTTGTGGTGTTCTTGTGTCAGGTAATCCTTGAGACAAATCATTTAGAGTCGAGATCAATTGCAAAGTACGCCAAATGCTTTGAGCACCACTGTCTAAAGTAACTAAAAAAAATTATAAAATAATAATAAAAATAATAATATTTAGAACGTAAAGAGAGTTCCCCAATTAAGTGCTTGTGGTGTTTCTGTGTCAAGTAAAGCTTGAGACAAAACATTTAAAGTCACGGCTAGGCACAAGGTGCAAAGCACCAGAAAAAAATTGCTGTGTTCAAGGATTAAATTGAGTTACAAAAAGATTAGAGAGTTCATAATATTATCCGAATTCTAATTCCGAATGACAGTGACATCCTTCTGATTCAAAGGAGAGTGAGATGCCAAAACTATTCAGGATTGCAGTTGTAAATCCCACTATAAGAAGAGACATAAGCTTAATCGAACTCTCATTCTCATGCAAATTCACATCCTAAGCCTATTTTAGTTTTGGTTGCTTGAGGATAAGCAACAATTCAAGTTTGGTGTTGTGATGCATGAGCATCTTTCCTATCTTTTCCTAGTAAATTTGCATCTAAATTGTTGAGTTTAATAAAGAATTAATTATATTTTAGCCACTATGGATGCTACTTTGAGTCTTTTGCAATTTTTTTTATTTTAGGTAGCATTCAGCTGGATTTGATGGAGTTTCTGTAGCACAAGAATCAAAGGAGATGGCAGCGAGGAGCGATGTGTACGCGTGACTGACGTGTACGCGAGATTTGGAGCTTTCCATGGCGACGCGTGCGCGTGAGTGACACGTACGCGTGATTTGAAGATTTACTCAGCGACGCGTACGCGACACGCGAAGAAGACCATCGACGCGTACGTGTGACCGACGTGTATGCGTGGCATGCGCCACATGCAGAAAACGCACAAAAACGCTGGGGGCGATTTCTGGGCTATTTTGACCCAGTTTCCAGCTTAGAAAATACAGATTAGAAGTTGCAGAATGGACGAAACAGGTGGTCCCCATCCATCCATTGAAGACTTGATTATTTATATTAATTTTGATTTAAATTCAAATTTGAATTCTAGGAAAAGATATTATTTTAATTTTAGAAATTAGATTTTAAATTTATTAGGATTAGATATAAAAGGGAGAAGAAACCTCTCTTTTGAGAGGTTCCAGACATCCAGTTCTATACAAATTTACATTCCATATTCCACACTTTTCTTCTCTGAACCATGAGCAACTAATCCTCCATTGTTAAGGTTAGGAGCTCTGTCTATTTGTATGGATTGATTTTATTGTTTTTTTCTATTTTAATTCATGTATGGATTTATAATTTAAGAATTGTTTTCGCTCTTTATCTTATGAATTTGGGTGGAACGGAAGTATGACCCTCTTTCTATTTGAGTTCTTGTATAACTTGGAAAAGCTCTTTACTTGAACAACAGCTTGAAAACATATTCTCCTAAATTTTAATTTTCTGGATTTAACAGGATACGTGACATATAATCCTTTTATTTTTGGGTAATTAGAGTTTTTGTGGCATATAAACTAGAATTTGATCATGCAGCTCCTAATTGGAATTAATTGACCAAGGAATTGGCAGTTAATGAATTTTAGAGGAGACTAGAAAGGTCTAAGGAATTAGGGTCTAGTCACACATAGTTTGCCATAAATTAAATCCTACATAATTAAAATAGTTAGTAAGAAAAGTTAATCCGAAAAAATAGATAACTCTGAAACCTTAACTATTTTCTCCATATTTTATTCCCAACCCATTTACTTTACTATTTTAATTTCTGCACGATTGTTTAATGCTCTTTGAATATTTAAACACTCTTTTCTGTTTGTCTAACTATGCCAATCAATCAATCATTGTTGCTTGATCCATCAATCCTCGTGGGATCGATCCTTACTCATGTAAGGTATTAATTGGTACGACCCGGTGCACTTGCCGGTTAGTTTGTGGTTATAAATTCCGCACTAGCACCTAAGGCCGGAGAAACCTCTAGAAAGAGGAAAGAGAAGGCAATTGCTTCCACCTCCGAGTCATGGGAGATGGAGAGATTCATCTTAAAGGTCCATCAAGACCACTTCTACGAAGTTGTGGACAAGAAAAAGGTGATCCCCGAGGTCCCCTTCATGCTCAAAAAGAGTGAATATCCGGAGATCCGACGTGAGATTCGAAGAAGAGGTTGGGAATCTCTCACCAACCCATTCCAACAAGTCGGGATCTTAATGGTTCAAGAGTTCTATGCGAATGCATGGATCACCAAGAACTATGATCAAAGTGTGAACCCAAACCTAAAGAATTGGCTCACAATGGTTCGGGGGAAATACTTGGATTTCAGTCCGGAAACTATAAGGTTGGCGTTCAACTTGCCAATCATGAGAGGAGATCCTCATCCTTTCACTAGAAGAGTCAACTTTGATCAAAAGCTGGACCAAGTCTTCATGGACATCTGTGTGGAAGGAGCTCAATGGAAGAGAGACTCAAGAGGCAAGCCGGTTCAATTGAGAAGGCCTGACCTCAAACCCGTGGCTAAGGGATAGTTGGAGTTCATCCAACGCTCTATCATTCCTACTAGCAACCGGTCTGAAGTTACTATAGACCGGGCTATCATGATCCATAGTATCATGATTGGAGAGGAAGTGGAAGTTCATGAGATCATATCTCTAGAACTATACAAGGTGGCGGACAAACCCTCCACTTTGGCAAGGTTGGCCTTCCCTCATCTCATCTATCACCTATGTAATTCAGTTGGAGTTCTCATAGAGGAAGACATCCTCATTGAAAGAGACAAGCCCATTACTAAGAAAAGGATGGAGCAAACAAGAGATCCCACTCATGGACCTCAACAAGAGCATGAGGAAATTCTTCATCAAGAAATCCCTGAGATGCCTCAAGGGATGCATTTCCCTCCACACAACTATTGGGAGCAACTCAACACTTCCTTAGGGGATCTGATTCCAACATGGAGCAACTAAGAATGGAGCACCAAGAGCACTCCATTATCCTCCATGAAATTAGAGAGGACCAAAAGGCCATGAGAGAGGAGCAACAAAGGCAAGGAAGAGACATAGAGGAGCTCAAGCACTCCATAAGATCTTCAAGAGGAAGAACAAGCCGCCATTACTAAGGTGGACCCGTTTTTTAACTTCCTTGTTCTTATTTTTCTGTTTTTCGTTTCCTATGCTTTATGTTTATCTATGTTTGTGACTTCATTACATGATCATTAGTGTCTAGTGCCTATGCTTTAAAGTTATGAATGTCCCATGAATCCTTCACCTTTCTTAAATAAAAAATGTTTTTACTTGAAAAATAACAAGAAGTACATGAATTTCGAATTTTAAAATAGTTTAATTATTTTGATGTGGTGGTAATACTTTTTGTTTTTCTGAATGAATGCTTGAACAGTGCATATTTTTGATATTGTTGTTTATGAATGTTAAAATTGTTGGCTCTTGAAAGAATAATGAAAAAGAGAAATGTTATTGAGGATCTGAAAAATCATAAAATTGATTCTTGAAGCAAGAAAAAGCAGTGAATAGAAAAAAATAGACATGCGAAAAAAAATGGCGAAAAAAAAGAGAAAAAAAAGAAAGAAAAAGAAAAAGCAAGCAGAAAAAGCTAATAACCCTTTAAACCAAAAGGCAAGGGTAATAAAAAGGACCTAAGGCTTTGAGCATTAATGGATAGGAAGGCCCACAGGAATAAAATCCTGGCCTAAGCGGCTAAACCAAGCTGTCCCTATCCATGTGCTTGTGGCGTGAAGGTGTCAAGTGAAAAGCTTGAGACTGAGCGGTTAAAGTCATGGTCCAAAGCAAAAAGAGTGTGCTTAAGAGCTCTGGACACCTCTAATTGGGGACTCTAGAAAAGCTGAGTCACAATCTGAAAATGTTCACCCAGTTATGTGTCTGTGGCATTTATGTATCCGATGGTAATACTGGAAAACAAAAATGCTTAGGGTCACGGCCAATACTCATAAAGTACCTGTGTTCAAGAATCAACATACTGAACTAGGAGAATCAATAACACTATCTGAATTCTGAGTTCCTATAGATGCCAATCATTCTGAACTTCAAAGGATAAAGTGAGATGCCAAAACTGTTCAGAAGCAAAAAGCTACTAGCCCCACTCATCTAATTAAAACTGATCTTCATAGATGTTTTCGGAATTTATTGTATACTCTCTTCTTTTTATCCTATTTTGTTTTTAGTTACTTGGGGACAAGCAACAATTTAAGTTTCGTGTTGTGATGAGCAGATAATTTATACCTTTTTTGGCACTGTTTTTATATAGTTTTTAGTATGTTTTAATTACTTTTTATTATATTTTTATTAGTTTTTATTCAAAAATCACATTTCTGGGCTTTACTATGAGTTTGTGTGCTTTTCTGTGATTTCAGGTATTTTCTAGCTGAAATTGAGGGACCTGAGCAAAAATCTGATTCAGAGGCTGAGAAAGGACTGCAGATGCTATTGGATTCTGACCCTACTTCAGCCGAAATGGATTTTCTGGAGCTACAGAAGCCCAATTGGCGCGCTCCCAATTGCATTGCAAAGTAGACATCCTGGTCTTTCCAGAAATATATAATAGTTCATACTTTGCCTGAGATTTGATGGCCCAAACTGGCGTTTAAAGTCAGCCGAAGGAATTCTGGCGTAAAACGCCAGAACTGGCACTAAACCGGCATTTAACGCCCAAAATGGCACTCCAGCTGGCGTTTAACTCCAAGGACAGCCTAAGCACAAAAAAGCTTCAATGCTCAGCCCAAGGACACACCAAGTGGGCCCCGGAAGTGGATTTCTGAACTATCTGCACTTAGTTACTCATTTTCTGTAAACCCTAGTAACTAGTTTAGTATAAAAACTACTTTTAGAGATTTATTTTATATCTTTTGATCACTTTTGATCTTAGGATCATATTATGTAACTTTGGCACTTTGAGACCTCCATGGAAGGCTGGCCATTTGGCCACGCCTACCCCTTTTTCACTTATGTATTTTCAACGGTGGAGTTTCTACACCTCATAGATTAAGGTGAGGAGCTCTGCTGTTCTTCACGAATTAATGCAAGTACTATGGTTTTTCTTTCAATTCACGCCTACTTCTTCTCCAAGATATATTCTTGTTCTTAATTCAGTTAAGTTAGACTGAAGGGGTGACCCGTGACAATCACCCACTATCTTCAGTACTCGCTTAGCCAAGATCCGCGTGCCTGACAACCACAAGCGGTCTACATGATGTTCAACGTAGTCATTGGACGACAGCCGGAGTATATTCTCATGGATATCTATCTTCGTCGTATAGGCTAGAACAGAGGCAGCATTCCTGGGATCCGGAAAGTCTAAACCTTGTCTGTGGTATTCTGAGTAGGATCCGGGAAGGGATGACTGTAAAGAGCTTCAAACCTGCGAATGCTGGGTGCAAGTGACAGTGTACAAAAGGATCCATGGATCTTATTCAGGCCCTAGTAAGAACCGACAGATGATTAGCCCTGTGATGAGCGAATATTTTATACGCATTTTGGGGTTAATTTTATATAGTTTTTAGTATGTTTTAGTTAGTTTTTAGTTTATTTTCATTAGTTTCTAGGAAAAATTCATATTTCTGGACTTTACTATGAGTTTGTGTGTTTTTCTGTAATTTTAGGTATTTTCTAGCTGAAATTAAGGGAGCTGAGCAAAAATCTGATTCAGGCTGAAAAAGAACTGCTGATGCTGTTGGATTCTGACCTCTCTACACTCGGGATGGAATTTCTGGAGCTACAGGAGTTCAAATGGCGCGCTTCTAATTGCGTTGGAAAGTAGACATCCAGGGCTTTCCAGCAATATATAATAGTCCATACTTTGCTCAAGGATAGACGACGTAAACTGGCGTTCAACGCCAGTTCCATGTTGCAGTCTGGCGTCCAGCGCTAGAAACAAGTTACAAGTTGGAGTTCAACGCCAGAAACAGGTTACAACCTGGCGTTGAATGCCGAAAACAGCCCAGGCACGTGTGAAGCTTAAGTCTCAGCCCCAACACACACCAAGTGGGCCCCAGAAGTGGATTTCTGCACTATCTATCATTGTTTACTCATTTTCTGTAAACCTAGGTTACTAGTTTAGTATTTAAACAACTTTTAGAGATTTATTTTGTATCTCATGACATTTTAGATCTGAACTTTGTAATCTCTGACGGCATGAGTCTCTAAACTCCATTGTTGGGGGTGAGGAGCTCTGCTGTGTCCTGATGAATTAATGCAAGTATTTCTGTTTTCTATTCAAACATGTGTGTTCCTATCTAAGATATCCATTCGCACTTCAACATGAATGTGATGAACGTGACAATCATCATCATTCCCCCACGAACGCGTGCCTGACAACCACTTCCGTTCACCGTAGAATGAATGAATATCTCTTGGATCTCTTAATCAGAATCTTCGTGGTATAAGCTAGATTGATGGCAGCATTCAAGAGAATCCGGAAAGTCTAAACCTTGTCTGTGGTATTCCGAGTAGGATTCAGGGATTGAATGACTGTGACAAGCTTAAAACTCGCGAGTGCTGGGCGTAATGACAGACGCAAAAGGATAGTAAATCCTATTCCGGTACGATCGAGAACCTGCAGATGATTAGCCGTGCGGTGACAGCGCACCTGGACCCTTTTCACTGGAAGGATGGATGGTAGCCATTGACAACGGTGATCCACCAACACACAGCTTGCCATAGGAGGACGTGCGTGCGTGAATCAGAAATAGAGGAAAGCAGAATTTCAGAAGACAAAGCATCTCCAAAACTCCAACATATTCTCCATCATTGCATACAAGTATAATTTGTGTTCTGCCCTTCTTACTTTTCACAATTCAAATTAAGAATTATTATTGATATTATATCCTGACTAAGAGTTACGAGATAACCATAGCTTGCTTCAAGCCAACAATCTCCGTGGGATCGACCCTTACTCATATAAGGTATTACTTGGACGACCCAGTGCACTTGCTGGTTAGTTGTGCGAAATTGTAAGAGAGTAATATGAACATTGACATCACAATTTCGTGCACCAAGTTTTTGGCGCCGTTGTCGGGGATTGTTTGAGTTTGAACAACTGACGGTGAATCCTGTTGCTTAGATTAGGAAAATTTTGTCTTTTGGGTCAGAGTCTTTTATATTATTTTCAAAAAAAAAATAAATAAATAAAATAAAATTAAAAATAATACTTTTTCTTAGTTATTAAAAATATTTTTCAAAACAAGTGTTACATTTACTGCCCATTTGGCTAGAGCGTTGGTCTGTGTTCTTGGTAAATTGGGTATCTTCTTTTTAAAATTCTTTTTCAAAAATAATTTTTACATTAAATCTTGTGCCAAACTTTAAGTTTGGTGTTTTCTTGTTGATTTTTCATTGGTTTTCGAAAAATCTTATTTTGGTTTTCTAAAAATTTTAAGTTTGGTGTTCTTTTTTCATGTTCTTGTGTTCTTGTGAATCTTCAAAGTGTGCTTGAGTTTTCCTTGTGTCTTGATCTTAAAATTTTTAAGTTTAGTGTTCCTTGGTGTTTTCCCTCCAAAATTTTCGAAAACAAGGAGCATTAGATCTAAAAATTTTAAATCTTGTGCTATCTCATTATTTTTCTCTCTCCTCTTTAAATTTAAAAATATCTTTTCTCTCTATTTTAAAGCAAATTTTCAAAATTTACCTTTGAAATTCAGATTTTTATTTCAAAATTTAAAACCTTTTTCAAAAATCATCATATCCTTTTTAAAACTTCCTAACCACTTTTTCTTTCCTCATTTTTTTTTCGAAAATCTTCACCCATTTTTATTTATTTTATTTTAATTTATTTTATTTTCGAAATAAATAAATAAATAAATAAATAAAAATAATTTTTTTTATTATTACATCATCTCCCTTTCTCCATCATGGATCTAAGTGGAAATGAACAGTCCAGAAGGACTCTGGGGTCATATGCTAACCCCTCTACTGCTTCATATGGGAGTAGTATCTGCATACCCTCCATTGGAGTCAGTAGCTTTGAGTTGAATCCTCAGCTCATTATCATGGTGCAGCAAAGCTGCCAGTATTCCGGTCTTCCACAGGAAGAACCTACAGAGTTTCTGGCACAATTTTTACAAATTGCTGACACAGTACATGATAAGAAAGTAGATCAGGATGTCTACAGATTATTACTATTTCTATTTGCTGTAAAAGACCAAGCCAAGAGGTGGTTAAATAACCAACCTAAGGCTAGCATAAGGACATGGAAACAGCTGACAGAAAAATTCCTAAATCAATACTTTCCTCCAAAACGGATGACATAGCTAAGGCTGGACATCCAAGGCTTTAAACAAGGAGATAATGAATCTCTTTATGATGCCTGGGAGAGATACAGAGAGATGCTACGAAAATGCCCCACTAAAATATTTTCAGAGTGGGTTCAGTTAGACATCTTCTATTATGGGCTTACAGAAAGAGCTCAGATCTCTCTAGATTACTCAGCTGGTGGATCTATCCACATGAGAAAGACAATTGAAGAAGCTCAAGAGCTCATTGATACAGTTGCCAGAAATCAGTATCTGTACCTAAGCAGTGACCCTTCCATGAAAGAAGAGGTTAAAAAAGTAACTGCTGAACTCAGTCCTGTAGAACAAGCTGCTGAATTCAATCAGCAATTGGACTTTCTAACACAACAGTTAGCCGAATTCATAGATAGACTACAAGAGACAAGGATGGCTAATATAAATATGGAAGAACAATTGAAGCAAACAAAACAGCAGCTGTCAAACCAAATGACAGAAGAATGCCAAGCAGTTCAATTAAGAAGTGGGAAAACATTAAATACCCTACCTCAAGGCAGCAGGAAGCCAAGAAATGAGCAAACCACCCAAAATCCATCTGAGGACAGTAAGAACCCAGGAAAAAATAATTTTGGCATTAAAACGCCAGAAATTGGGCGGAAGGCTGGCGTTGAACACCCAGACCATGCTCAGGACTGGCGTTCAACGCCAGAAACAAGCAAGGAACTGGCGTTGAATGCCTAAAGGAAGCACAGTTCTGGCGTTCAGACGCCAGGAACAACTGAGGAGTTGGCATCTAACGTCACTCCAGCTTCCAACCCTGGCATTCAAATGCCAGTGAGGGATCAGACACACACAAGTACTGATGACAACCCCTCTAAAAAGGCTTCTTCAACCACTTCTGTAGGAAATAAACCTACAGCAACCAAGGTTGAGGAATATAAAGCCAAGATACCTTATCCTCAAAAACTCCGCCAAGAGGAGCAGGATAAGCAATTTGCTCGCTTTGCAGATTATCTCAGGACTCTTGAAATTAAGATTCCGTTTGCAGAAGCACTTGAGCAAATACCTTCTTATGCTAAGTTCATGAAAGAGATTTTGAGTCATAAGAAGGATTGGAGAGAAACTGAAAGAGTTTTCCTCACTGAAGAATGCAGTGCAGTCATTCTGAAAAGCTTTCCTGAAAAGCTTAAAGATCCCGGAAGCTTTCTAATACCATGCACATTAGAGGGAAATTGCACCAGGAAAGCTTTATGCGATCTTGGGGCAAGCATCAACCTAATACCTGCATCCACTATCAGAAAGCTTGGTTTAACTGAAGAAGTTAAACCAACCCGGATATGTCTCCAACTTGCTGATGGCTCCATTAAATACCCATCAGGCGTGATTGAGGACATGATTGTCAGGGTTGGGCCATTCGCCTTTCCCACTGACTTTGGAGTGCTGGAGATGGAGGAGCACAAGAGTGCTACTCTCATTCTAGGAAGACCTTTCCTAGCAACTGGACGAACCCTCATTGATGTCCAAAAGGGGGAAGTCACCCTGAGAGTCAATGAAGATGAGTTTAAGTTGAATGCTGTCAATGCCATGCAGCACCCAGACACACCAAAAGACTGCATGAAAGTTGATCTTATTGACTCTTTGGTAGAAGAGATCAACATGGCTGAGAGTCTCAAATCAGAGCTGGAAAACATCTTTAAATATGTTCCACCTGATCTAAAGGATTCAGAGGAATTGAAAGAATCTCTGAAATTTCCTCATGAAGAGGAAAAACCTCCTAAACACGAGCTCAAACCATTACTACCATCCCTGAAATATGCATTTTTGGGAGAGGGTGATACTTTTTCAGTAATCATAAGCTCTGCCTTAAATCCACAGGAAGAGGAAGCACTAATTCAAGTGCTAAGGACACACAAGACAGCTCTTTGGTGGTCCATAAGTGACCTTAAGGGCATAAGCCCAGCTAGATGCATGCACAAGATCTTATTGGAGGACAATGCTAAGCCAGTGGTTCAACCACAGAGGCGGCTAAATCCAACCATGAAGAAAGTGGTGCAGAAAGAGGTCACTAAATTACTAGAGGCTGGGATTATTTATCCTATTTCAGATAGCCCCTGGGTGAGTCCTGTTCAAGTTGTCCCAAAAAAGGGAGGCATGACAGTGGTTCATAATGAAAAAAATGAACTGGTTCCTACAAGAACAGTTACAGGGTGGCGCATGTGTATTGATTACAGAAGGCTCAATACAGCCACCAGAAAGGATCATTTTCCTTTACCATTCATAGACTAGATGCTAGAAAGACTAGCAAGTCATAATTATTACTGCTTTTTGGATGGCTATTCAGGCTACAACCAAATTGTAGTAGATCCCCAAGATCAAGAGAAAACAGCATTCACATGTCCATCTGGAGTATTTGCTTACAGAAGGATGCCTTTTGGGCTGTGTAATGCGCCTGCAACCTTTCAGAGATGCATGCTCTCTATTTTCTCTGATATGGTGGAAAAATTTTTGGAAGTCTTCATGGATGACTTCTCAGTATATGGAGACTCATTCAGCTCCTGTCTTGATCACCTGACACTGGTTTTGAAAAGATGCCAAGAGACCAACCTGGTTTTAAACTGGGAAAAATGTCACTTTATGGTGACTGAAGGGATTGTCCTTGGGCATAAAATTTCAAACAAGGGAATAGAGGTGGATCAAGCTAAAATAGAGGTAATTGAAAAATTACCACCACCTGCCAATGTTAAGGCAATCAGAAGCTTTCTGGGGCATGCAAAATTCTATAGGAGGTTTATAAAGGATTTTTCAAAAATTGCAAAACCTCTAAACAACCTGCTAGCTGCTGACACGCCATTTGTGTTTGACACAGAGTGTCTGCAGGCGTTTGAAACTCTGAAAGCTAAGCTGGTCACAGCACCAGTTATCTCTGCACCAGACTGGACATTGCCATTCGAATTAATGTGTGATGCCAGTGATCATGCCATTGGTGCAGTACTGGGGCAGAGGCATGACAAGCTTCTGCATGTCATTTATTATGCTAGCCGTGTTTTGAATGATGCCCAGAAAAATTACACAACCACAGAAAAAGAATTGCTTGCAGTGGTTTATGCCATTGACAAGTTTAGATCATACTTAGTAGGATCAAAAGTGATTGTGTACACAGATCATGCTGCTCTTAAATATCTACTCACAAAGCAGGATTCAAAACCCAGACTCATAAGATGGGTGTTACTTCTGCAAGAGTTTGATATAGAAATAAGAGACAGAAAAGGGACAGAAAACCAAGTGGCTGACCATCTGTCCCGGATAGAACCAGTGGAAGGGGCGTCCTCCCCCTCTATTGAGATCTCTGAAACCTTTCCGGATGAGCATTTGTTCGCCATTCAGGAATTACCATGGTTTGCAGACATTGCAAACTACAAAGGTGCAAGGTTCATTCCCAAGGAGTACAGCAGGCAACAAAAGAAAAAATTAATTACTGATGCAAAGTACTACTTGTGGGATGAACCCTATCTCTTTAAGAGATGTGTAGACGGAATAATTCGTAGGTGTGTTGATGACATGTCACCATGTCATGTTTTTCTATGCTTTTTTATACAAGAAATTTATAATTAGTGCTTAATTATTGCATTCTTTTGTGCTTAAATGGTATATTTCCTTGATCTTTTGATTTTATAAATTTTGTAGGAAATAAGAAGAAAAAGAAGCAAAAGAGCACAAAATAAGCTTAAAAAAAATGAGGCATTTTGGGCACATTTTGGAATTGAGGCATGCTTTGGAATCTTAGGCCACGCTTTTAAAAGCGTGGTCCATTATCATGAAGCCATGGCATGATATATATGCCTTATGCATGCATTCAAGCCAATAAATAATGGCATTACATGAATGAACGTTCAAGTTCATTAATTAGCATTGCTAATAAAAATTAATGCATGTATAAAGCATTTGATAATTAAAGAATGAATGCTACATTAATACATTGGCTTTAATTAATAAAGCCAATAAAAGCATGCAATACTAAAGCCAATTGGCTAAAGAACATATCAAGCCCTTTCAACGTTAATGCACTTGGCTTTATTAATTAATTAATTAATGCATGCATGATTTTTAATTGCCAATGAATAAATGAATGAACATGGTCAAACGTTGGTTTGCAAAAACATCACCCAGGGAAGCAAAAAGCTTGCGCCAATGTTTGCCTCAAACTTAAGGTCAAACGTTGGCTTGAAAAATTTTACCCAGGGAAGCAAAAAGCTTGCGCCAACGTTTGCCTCAAACTTGAGGTCAAACGTTGGCTTGAAAAATTTCACCCAGGAGGCCAAAAAGCTTGCGCCAACGTTTGCCTCAAACTTGAGGTCAAACGTTGGCGCCATTTTAGCATGAAGAAGAGTCCTTGATTGAAGGTTTAATTGAGCCACGTTTGCGCCAACGTTTGCCTCAAACGTTGGGCCAAACGTTGGCCAAGAGAGATGCAAGGGAGGAGCCACGTTTGAGCTCAAGTTTGACCTCAAACTTTGAGCCAAACGTGGATGGCAGCACAAAGGGCCAGCTGCTAAAAAAAGCTTAAGTCAAAGTTTGCCTCAAACTTTGACTCAAGCTTTAATGGTTCATGGCCCGATTCACAAATGGGTTTCTTCTCAAGACCAAGAACAATCAACAGAGGCCATCTTCAACCCAAATCCAAAGCAAGCAAAGCCCATTATCATCACTCAAAGGCACAAGAGATAGTTAAAATAGGAATTTCATTTAATTGTAATTTGTTTTGAATTTCAATTTCATTTTTCATTTTCATTTTGTAAAGCCTATATAAGGCATTATTTTCATCTTTGTTAGGAGGCGAGCTCTGTTAGAGCATTAGAAGGCCAGCTCCAATAGGGAGTTTTGCACTCTTTAGTTTTCATTTTGCTTTCTCTCTTAGTCTTCTTTTCTGTTTTGAAATTTTGGATTGAGATTGGAAGGAATTCTGTTTTCATTCTCTATCTGCAACTTCTCTTTACTTCTTCTGCAATCTTTCTTTTAATTCTCTGCAACTTTTCTCTTGTTGGATCAAGGAAGGACTTGAGATCTAGACTTATTTTCTAGTCTCCTCCACCCCTGAGATCTTTAACATCCTTTTAATTGCTACAATTTAGCATCAGTCATTTTTTGTTTTTAATCTTTCAAGCATTTTTACTTTCTGTTGCATTGCTTCCAGTTTACATTTCCTGCAATTGCTCTAAGTTCTTATTCACTGCAATTTTGCTTCTCTGCTTACATTGTTCCCAATTTATTCTTCCTGCAATTGAAATTTCCAATTGCGTGATCTATTGCTCTCTTTAATTTCCAACACCCCAGCCCCTTTACTTTTCATGCAATTTACTTTTCTTGCAATTTAAGTTTCAGCTATTTTACTTTCTTGTTCTTTAAGTTACTTGCAATTTTACTTTCTGCATCTTTAAGATTCATTGCAATTTACTTTTTGTTGGCTACATTTCACACAATTCACTCAATGTTAGCTTGACTAAACTAATCACCCACTAAAGTTGCTTGATCCATCAATCCCTGTGGGATCGACCTCACTCTAAGTGAGTTTTACTACTTGATACGACCCGGTACACTTGCCGGTGAGTTTTGGGTGTTTGGAAATCCATTTTTCCAAATTTTCCCATCAAGTTTTTGGCGCCGTTGCCGGGGATTGATTTAGATCAACAATGATTAAGTGGGTGAGAAGTCTAGATCAAGCATTTTCTTTATTTTTGTTTTCTGTTTTAGATTGAAACCAAGGTGCTTGAGTTTTTGCCTCACTAAGAAATTCTCATCTCCGATATGAGTAATTTCAATTTTCCTTGGTGTTTTTTTTTTCCAAAATTCAAATGGAGTTCAACTTATCTTATGATCAAATAAATTTCATGGGATATTATCCACCATCACCAATCTCTAATGGTGGCTGGGAATATCACCAAGAAAATACAAATTCTAAGCACTCCAATCCATGGAGATTTGCTTCAAAAACACAAGATGAGCAAGAAAACCATATGGGATATTTTCTTCCACCACAAAATGATGCTAGTCATGATTCTAATGGTGGATGGGAAGGGAATTCTAATGCTCCATATGATATTCATCCAAAGATACCATCACTTGACCATGCTTCAACAGAAAGCCCTTATCAAAACTCACCACCCACACAAACTTCCATGAACCAAAGCCTTTCAAAGCTTGAGACCATGTTTGAAAAATATGAGAGAGAGGCACAGATATCCTGGAACGAGCAAGAGAATTCATTCAAAAATATAGAAGTGATGGTAAACCAAATGTTAAGTGCAAAGGAGAAAGTGGAAGAGCAAGATGAGGAGGCTACTGCATCAAGTGAACTTCCAATGAAGAATGAGGTGGTTGAAAATGAAACTGCACTTGAGATGACAAGGGAACATGAAGACTCACAACTCTCACAAACGTCCCTGACCCAAAAACTCTCAACAATTGAATCTGTGATTGAAAAATATAAAGAAGAGATGAAGAAATATTGGGAAGATCAACAAACCTCGTCAATGAAAAGGCTATTAAGTCAAATGTTGGGTGCAAAGAAAGGAGTGGAGGAGCAAGAAAGTGAGAAAGACAACCAAAGAATTCCAAACTCAAGTGAAGCAAAGAAGTACAGAGAGGAAAAGCTCATGGAACCACCAATTCAAAAGGCTCTGGATGAATACAAAACTCCAATAATCACACAGCAACCAAGTCTTGAATCCAAAGAAGTGAAGGCAACTAGCAAGAACACCAATTCTGTCCCTAATCCAGCAAGCAAGATCAATCAAGCCATTTGCAAAAGGAAGCTTGCTGAGGAAAGGCCAAGACAAGGGACACTAGCTGAATCTTTCCCTCCTTTGAGGTCATTCCTCTTAACAAACTGGAAGAAGAGGAAGAAAGTGAAGAACAACATGTCAAGCTAATGACACTAAAAGAGCACTTGTTGGGAGGTAACCCAACCATAGGTAACATGTCTTCTCTGCTTTGTTTAAATTCAATAAATTGGCATATGGTTACATTCTAAGTTTGGTGTTGCCTTGCAACAAATTGTTTTCAATCTTTTTGGATGATTGCATCAAATAAAAAAAATGAAAGTGACACACCAAAATTCTAAGTTTGGTGTGCCACTTATTTTTCTATGCAAATCATTCAGCAACACCACTTGTTTGCATAATCATAATGTTCTTTGCATTGTTATCTTTCTTTTAGTGAGACAATTTTAGTTTTCTCTTTGTTTTTAGTCATTCCCTTATTTTAAATGCTTTCTTTTAATTACTGTGTTTGTTAATACACTACCAAGAGAGCTTTATTCATGATAGATTCTTGGCTTGGTGATTGTATTTAACATATAACAGTTTCTTTCGTTTAAGTTCTATTTCAAATAAATTGACATGTGGTTGCATTCTAAGTTTGGTGTTGCTATGCAACAAAATTTGGTTCTAATCCTTACAAGATACTTGCATAAATTCCAAGTGAAAGTGTCACACTAAGTTTGGTGTGCCACTTATTCTTTATGCAAAGTATTATGCTCACCTTCTTAAGTATGTAATCAAAATGTCTCTGTCTCTTGTGCCTTGATATCTTTAATTTTGCTTGTTTAAAACACATGTGTTACTAACATTTCATTGTGTAAGACATTCATAATCCATCTTAGCCCATAGCCACGGTTCTAATAGTTGCTTGAAGATGAGCAAGCATTCTGAGTTGGTATGGGAAGGAGGAGAATGGGAGGAAAATGACAACAATAGAGAAATCATAAAATTGATTCTTGAAGCAAGAAAAAGCAGTGAATAAAAAAAAATAGACATGCGAAAAAAATGGCGAAAAAAAAGAGAAAAAAAAGAAAGAAAAAGAAAAAGCAAGCAGAAAAAGCTAATAACCCTTTAAACCAAAAGGCAAGGGTAATAAAAAGGACCCAAGGCTTTGAGCATTAATGGATAGGAGGGCCCACAGGAATAAAACCCTGGCCTAAGCGGCTAAACCAAGCTGTCCCTATCCATGTGCTTGTGGCGTGAAGGTGTCAAGTGAAAAGCTTGAGACTGAGCGGTTAAAGTCATGGTCCAAAGCAAAAAGAGTGTGCTTAAGAGCTCTGGACACCTCTAATTGGGGACTCTAGCAAAGCTGAGTCACAATCTGAAAATGTTCACCCAGTTATGTGTCTGTGGCATTTATGTATCCGGTGGTAATACTGGAAAACAAAATGCTTAGGGTCACGGCCAAGACTCATAAAGTACCTGTGTTCAAGAATCAACATACTGAACTAGGAGAATCAATAACACTATCTGAATTCTGAGTTCCTATAGATGCCAATCATTCTGAACTTCAAAGGATAAAGTGAGATGCCAAAACTGTTCAGAAGCAAAAAGTTACTAGCCCCACTCATCTAATTAAAACTGATCTTCATAGATGTTTTCGGAATTTATTTTATACTCTCTTCTTTTTATCCTATTTTGTTTTTAGTTACTTGGGGACAAGCAACAATTTAAGTTTGGTGTTGTGATGAGCGGATAATTTATACCCTTTTTGGCACTGTTTTTATATAGTTTTTAGTATGTTTTAATTACTTTTTATTATATTTTTATTAGTTTTTATTCAAAAATCACATTTCTGGGCTTTACTATGAGTTTTTGTGTTTTTCTGTGATTTCAAGTATTTTCTGGCTGAAATTGAGGGACCTAAGCAAAAATCTGATTCAGAGGCTAAGAAAGGACTGCAGATGCTATTGGATTCTGACCCTGCTTCACCCAAAATGGATTTTCTAGAGCTACAGAAGCCCAATTGGCGCGCTCTCAATTGCGTTGGAAAGTAGACATCCTGGTCTTTCTAGCAATATATAATAGTTCATACTTTGCCTGAGATTTGATGGCCTAAACTGGTGTTTAAAGTCAGCCCAAGGAATTCTGGCGTAAAACGCCAGAACTGGCACTAAAACCGGCATTTAATGCCCAAAATGGCACTCCAGCTGGCGTTTAACTCCAAGGACAGCCTAAGCACAAAAAAGCTTCAATGCTCAGCCTAAGGACACACCAAGTGGGCCCCAAAAGTGGATTTCTGCACTATCTGCACTTAGTTACTCATTTTCTGTAAACCCTAGTAACTAGTTTAGTATAAAAACTACTTTTAGAGATTTATTTTATATCTTTTGATCACTTTTGATCTTAGGATCATATTATGTAACTTTGGCACTTTGAGACCTCCATGGAAGGCTGGCCATTCGGCCACGCCTACCCCTTTTTCACTTATGTATTTTCAACGGTGGAGTTTCTACACCTCATAGATTAAGGTCAGGAGCTCTGCTGTTCTTCATGAATTAATGCAAGTACTATGGTTTTTCTTTCAATTCATGCCTACTTCTTCTCCAAGATATATTCTTGTTCTTAATTCAGTTATGTTAGACTGAAGGGGTGACCCGTGACAATCACCCACTATCTTCAGTACTCGGTTAGCCAAGATCCGCGTGCTTGACAACCACAAGCGGTCTACATGATGTTCAACGTAGTCATTGGACGACAGCCGGAGTATATTCTCATGGATATCTAATACACGGACCGAGTCCGTGAGATTAGTATCTTCATGGTATAGGCTAGAACAGAGGTAGCATTCCTGGGATCCGGAAAGTCTAAACCTTGTCTGTGGTATTCTGAGTAGGATCCGGGAAGGGATGACTGTAAAGAACTTCAAACCTGCGAATGCTGGGCAAAAGTGACAGTGTACAAAAGGATCCATGGATCTTATTCCGGCGCTAGTGGGAACCGACAGATGATTAGCCCTGTGATGAGCGGATATTTTATACGCTTTTTGGGGTTAATTTCATATAGTTTTTAGTATGTTTTAGTTAGTTTTTAGTTTATTTTCATTAGTTTCTAGGAAAAATTCATATTTTTGGACTTTACTATGAGTTTGTGTGTTTTTCTGTAATTTCAGGTATTTTCTGGCTGAAATTGAGGGAGCTGAGCAAAAATCTGATTCAGGCTAAAAAAGGACTGCTGATGCTGTTGGATTCTGACCTCTCTGCACTCGGAATGGAATTTCTGGAGCTACAGGAGTCCAAATGGCGCGCTTCCAATTGCTTTGGAAAGTAGACATCCAGGGCTTTCCAGCAATATGTAATAGTCTATACTTTGCTCAAGGATAGACAACGTAAACTGGCGTTCAACGCCAGTTCCATGTTGCAGTCTGGCGTCCAGCGCCAGAAACAAGTTACAAGTTGGAGTTCAACGCCAGAAACAGGTTACAACCTGGTGTTGAACGCCCAAAACAGCCCAGGCATGTGGGAAGCTTAAGTCTCAACCCCAACACACACCAAGTGGGCCCCAGAAGTGGATTTCTGCACTATCTATCATAGTTTACTCATTTTCTGTAAACCTAGGTTACTAGTTTAGTATTTAAACAACTTTTAGAGATTTATTTTGTATCTCATGACATTTTAGATCTGAACTTTGTAATCTCTGACGGCATGAGTCTCTAAACTCCATTGTTGGGGTGAGGAGCTCTGCTGTGTCCTGATGAATTAATGCAAGTATTTCTGTTTTCTATTCAAACATGTGTGTTCCTATCTAAGATATCCATTCGCACTTCAACATGAATGTGATGAACGTGACAATCATCATCATTCCCCCACGAATGCGTGCCTGACAACCACTTCCGTTCACCGTAGAATGAATGAATATCTCTTGGATCTCTTAATCAGAATCTTCGTGGTATAAGCTAGATTGATGGCAGCATTCAAGAGAATCCGGAAAGTCTAAACCTTGTCTGTGGTATTCCGAGTAGGATTCAGGGATTGAATGACTGTGACAAGCTTAAAACTCGCGAGTGCTGGGCGTAGTGACAGACGCAAAAGGATAGTAAATCCTATTCCGGTACGATCGAGAACCTGCAGATGATTAGCCATGCGGTGACAGCGCACCTGGACCCTTTTCACTGGAAGGATGGATGGTAGCCATTGACAACGGTGATCCACTAACACACAGCTTGCCATAGGAGGACGTGCGTGCGTGAATCAGAAATAGAGGAAAGCAGAATTTCAGAAGACAAAGCATCTCCAAAACTCCAACATATTCTCCATCATTGCATACAAGTATAATTTGTGTTCTGCCCTTCTTACTTTTCACAATTCAAATTAAGAATTATTATTGATATTATATCCTGACTAAGAGTTACGAGATAACCATAGCTTGCTTCAAGCCAACAATCTCCGTGGGATCGACCCTTACTCACGTAAGGTATTACTTGGACGACCCAGTGCACTTGCTGGTTAGTTGTGCGAAATTGTAAGAGAGTAATGTGAACATTGACATCACAATTTCGTGCACCACCCTGCGATAGCTGTACATGGTATTTTTCTTCTGAGATGAGAAATTCGACAGTTGATTAGCCGTGCAGAAACTGTAGTTGGACCATTTTCACTGAGAGGATCATACAACTTGCCATGGAAGGGAGCACACATGGTTGGAAGGAGGCAATAGGAAAGCAGAGGTTCGAAAGCAACAAAGCATTTCCAAACACTTATCTGAAATTCCCACCAATGAATTACATAAGTATCTCTATCTTATTTTATGTTT
Organism: Arachis hypogaea; assembly: GCF_003086295.3. Lineage (NCBI taxonomy): Eukaryota > Viridiplantae > Streptophyta > Magnoliopsida > Fabales > Fabaceae > Arachis > Arachis hypogaea. The sequence goes on along the minus strand of NC_092053.1, from coordinate 41,944,790 downwards.
TATTTATCTTTTAATTATCAAAATACCATAACCATTTGAATCTACCTAACTAAGATTTACAAGGTGACCATAGTTTGCTTCAAGCCGACAATCTCCGTGGGATCGACCCTTACTCACGTAAGGTATTACTTGGACGACCCAGTGCACTTGCTGGTTAGTTACGCGGAGTTGTGAATAAAAGTGTGCAATCACATTCTTGCGTACCACACGCCTTGGACATCCTTATAGGTGATCCAAAGGTTTGGTTGCCATAAAATTCTTGAACCATCAACTGCCCAACCACAGTATGTGGGTTGCACAGAAACTGCCAACCCTGCCTCTCAATTTAGAACTGTATTTTGAGATACTTGTCCGGTTGCAGTGCAAATTTTACCTCTGGAATCACGGTTCTTTTGGAGGTAAACTCATAAAAATTCTCCTCATGTAGTTTGGATCGGAACCACTTTGAATCATAGGAGCCAGTGGTTGGTTACTTGCCCTTTCTTTTCCTTGAAGTCTCAGTGCTCTTTGGTGCCATTAAAATCAGAAGAAGAAAACAAGCGAAGCAACAACACCAAACTTGAACAATTTCTCGTCCCCAAGCAAAATAAAATAGAGCAAAGGGAAGAATAAGAATGGATAAGGATAAAGGAGTATCAGCGGAGGTGGTTGGTATAAGGATCTTGGAAAATTAAAATAAATAAAGAATTTTAAAAGGAAAGGGTGGGGAAGAGAGGGGTCACGGACAGAGGGGAAAGGAATGTGGTGGGAATGTGTTGAATAATTGGGTCGAGGAAGGGATAAAGGGGAATCTGTTTGTTGTTAGTGGAGGGAAGTGATGCAAGATTTTGAATACCCACAAACTAACCGGCAAGTGCACCGACTCGTACCAAGTAATACCTCAGGTGAGTGAAGGTCGATCCAACGAGGATTGATGGACTGAGAAACAATGATTGAATGACTCACTTAGTCAGGCAAAGCAGAAAGTGATGTTTTAGAGTTCAAAAGCATTAAACAGAAATTTAAGGAATAGAAAATAAAAATAATAAGAGTAGTGTAAAATGTATGGGAGAAAACAGTTAAGGTTTCAGAGTTGTTTATTCATCCGAAATAAGTCTTCTTACCAACTATTTTAATCATGCAAGATTTGTTTCACAGTAAACTACAATTGACTAAACCCTAATGTCTTAGTGATTTAGTCTCCTCTAACCCAAATCAACCGCCAATATCTTGGTCACTTAGTTTTGATTAGAGGGTTAAGAGCAAATCTAGTTTATGGCCACAGAAACCCTAATTACCCAAAGCTAAATGGATTATATGTCACGTATCCAGATTAGTTCAAGTAATTAGCAATTTAGAAGGAATTTGCTTTCAAGATGTTGTTCAAGCGAGATAGCTCTGTCGAGAATCACAAGAACACATATAGAATAAGGGTTATACTGTCGTTTTACCCAGATTCATAAGTTGAAGAACGAAAGCAATCTTTGAAAATGAATCAATACATTAATTAAAATAGAAAATCAATAGTTTCAGTTCATAAAAATAAACAGAGCTCCCAACCTTAACCAAGGAGGTTTAGTGGCTAATGACTTACAGAGAAAACTAGGGTTACGAAAAGTGAAATGTGCGGAAGTGGGAAGTGATAAACTCATATTTTATGATGTATTTTGTGCTCAATTAAGTGATTTATTCAATCCTTCACCCACTTATTCATGTTAATTGCATGGTTTCACTTTCCCTTCCTTATTATATGATGTATGTGAAAAACATGTTTCCTATGCTTTAAAAATAAATTATTTTAATTACCCTTTATTACCATTCGATGCCGTGATTTGTGTGTTGAGTAGTTCAGATCTTCTAAGGCAGGAATGACTTAAAGGATGGAAAGGAAACATACAAAAATGGAAGGAAAGCATAAAATGGAGTTTTTGAAGAAACTGGCAGCGACGCGAACGCATGGACGACGCGGCTGCATGCCCAGCGCGAAGAGGTAACGACGCAAACGCGTGACTGACGCGGAAGCGCGCCTTTAGCAGAGCACAGATGACGCGAACGCGTGACCGAAGCAATCGCGTGACAAGGAAAAACTCCAATTGAGGCGACCGCGTGATCCACGCAGCCACGTGACAGACGCCACGCACCAGAAATTACAGAAAACGCTCCCAGCAATTTCTGAAGCCCTTTTTGGCCCAGATCCAAGTCCAGAAGGCACAGATTAGAGGTTATAAAGTGGGGGAATGCATCCATGAATGAGCATGTCTTCAATTATTCACTTTTCATAGTTTAGATGTAGTTTTAGAGAGAGAGGTTCTCTCCTCTCTCTTAGGATTTAGGATTAGGATTTCTTCGTTTCTTTATTCCAGGTTTAATATTTACTTTAATTTATGTTTCTATTCTACTTTTACTTTAATACTTTTATTCGTATCTACAAATGTTACCAAATTGGCTTATGAACCTTTTCCATGTTAGACCTTCATATTAGGATTTTCTTAATTAATATTATTGAGGTATTTCAGTTTATGATTGTTTTATTCTGTTTATGAATGCTTTTAATTTAATTTAGATTTTTCTCCCTTTTGGCTTCGGTCAAGTGATTGGTAACACTTGAGTTATCAAACTCAGCAGTGATTGAAATTGGCAGATTCCTGATTAAATTGGATTGCTCTAAAGCTAGTCTCTCCACAGGAGTTGACTAGGAGTTGAGGATCAAGCTAATCAGTCCACTTAACCTTCCTTCATTCAGTAAAGGATGACCAAGTAGGATTAAAACCCAATTCTCTTCACACCTGATAAGGATAACTAGGATAGGAATTCCAATTCTTATACCTTGCCAAGAGTTTATTTAATAGTTATTTATTTATTTTTCCTGTCATACTTCTTCCTTACTTTCAAAACCCCCAATTTACAAAACTCATAACTAATAATAAGAACACCGTCCTGCAATTCCTTGAGAAGACGACCCGAGGTTTAAAATACTTCGGTTATCAATTTATTTAGGGGTTTGTTACTTGTGACAACCAAAACGTTTGCACGAAGGGATTTCAGTTGGTTTAGAATCTATATCTATAACGCGACTATTTTTATAAAATTCTTTACTAGCAAAAATCTTGACGTCAAAATGGCGCCGTTGCTGGGGAATTGCAACTGTGTGCCTTATTATCGGTTATTGTAAATATTTTTCGTTTTACTTGTTTATTTATTTTTGTTTTTCCTTTTTTTTTAATTTTTATTTGCTACTATGAATTCTCACCCCTCTCGCTTTGAGTTTGGTTCTAATTTTGTTGAAAGGAATGGAAGCTATAACAGGATTACGCATCAAGGTCTAAGCAATCAAAGATGGATGGAGCCAAGAGGATCTGATCAACCCTTTAGGCAACAACACCTTCCAAGATATCATGGACAAAGACCATTCTACAATGCATACCAAGCTGATAGATATGGTTGACCCCCTTATAAGCACCAATAAGCCCCACCCTATGCTCATAGACCATCCTCTCAACATAGCTTCGAATTACCACACTCACAAGCTCCTTTTTACCATTCACCACTGCATGATCCTTATCCACCCCAATTCCAATCCAATTACTCCCAAGAACCATCACTTCCCTATACACCATATCCATATTCATCGACCCAGGAATCACAGGCTCGCTTCGAAGAATCAGTAGATCAACTCCATGCAACCCTTCGTCAACTAGAGCACGCAATAAATCAATTACCTTCCAGACGTTTAGACACTCACGGAACTCCCATGACTTTGTGTGGAGAATTTAATGAAGAACGTAGCATGAAGGAGACACTAGAAGCTCCAGTGGGCAGTAAGGAGCATGACTTTGTCCTGGAACAATTGGAGGAAGCCCAAATTATCCAAGAAGAAGAAGAGTTGATTGAAGACTTAGGAGACGCTGAACCTCCATGGGAATCCAGAGTTGAGGAGAACTCCGTCAAGGACGTTACAGTTGATGCTAAGGAGGATAGTGCACAACCCCCAAGGCAGGTGGTGCACGAAATTGTGATCTCAGGCAACGGCGTCAAAAACTCTATACGCACGTCTTAATAAATCGTTTTTCATTCACAACTTCGATACAACTAACCAGCAAGTGCACTGGGTCGTCCAATTAATAAACCTTACGTGAGTAAGGGTCGATCCCACGGAGATTGTTGGTATGAAGCAAGCTATGGTCATCTTGTAGATCTCAGTCAGGCGGATATCAAATAGTTATGGAGTTTTCGAAAATAATAATAAATAAACAGAGAATAAAGATAGAAATACTTATGTATATCATTGGTGAGAATTTCAGATAAACGTATAGAGATGCTTTCATCCCTCTGAACTTCTGCTTTCCTGCTGTCTTCATCCAATCAGTCCTACTCCTTTTCATGGCTGGCTTTATGTAAGGACATCACCATTGTCATTGGCTACTTTTCATCCTCTCTGTGAAAATGGTCCGATGCGCTGTCACTGCATGGCTAATCATCTGGAGGCATCACCGTGGTTAATGGCTACATCTTATCCTCTTGTGAAAATGGTCCAAATGCTCTGTCACAGCACGGCTAATCATCTGAGGTTCTCGATCATACTGGAATAGGATTCACCCTCCTTTTGCGTCTGTCACTACGCCCAGCACTCGCGAGTTTGAAGTTCGTCACAGTCATTCAATCCCAGAGTTCTACTCGGAATACCACAGACAAGGTTTAGACTTTCCGGACTCTCATGAATGCCGCCATCAATCTAGCTTATACCACGAAGATTCTGACTAAGAGATCCAAGAGATACTCATTCAATCTAAGGTGGAACGGAAGTGGTTGTCAGGCACGCGTTCGTGGGAGAATGATGATGATTGTCACGTTCATCACATTCATATTAAAGTACGAATGAATATCTTAGAAGCGGAATAAGTTGAATTGAATAGAAAAACAGTAGTACTTTGCATTAATTCATGAGGAACAGCAGAGCTCCACACCTTAATCTATGGAGTGTAGAAACTCTACCGTTTGAAAATATATAAGTGAAAGGTTCAGGCATGGCCGAATGGCCAGCCCCATGATCTAAGAACTAGACCTCCCAAGATGTCTAATACAATAGTAAAAAGTCCTATTTATACTAAACTAGCTACTAGGGTTTACAGAAGTAAGTAATTGATGCATAAATCCACTTCCGGGGCCCACTTGGTGTGTGCTTGGGCTGAGCTTTAGCTTTCCATGTGCAGAGGCTTCTTTTGGAGTTGAACGCCAAGTTGTAACGTGTTTTTGGCGTTCGACTCTGGTTCGTGACGTGTTTCTGGCGTTTAACTCCAGACAGCAGCGTAGAACTGGCGTTCAACGCCCTTTTGCGTCATCTAAACTCGGCCAAAGTATGGACTATTATAATTTTCTGGAAATCCCTGGATGTTTACTTTCCAACGCAATTGGAAGCACGCCATTTTGATTTCTGTAGCTCCAGAAAATCCACTTGGAGTGCATGGAGGTCAGAATCCAACAGCATCAGCAGTCCTTTTTCAACCTCTGAATCTGATTTTTGCTCAAGTCCTTCAATTTCAGCCAGAAATTACCTGAAATCACAGAAAAACACACAAACTCATAGTAAAGTCCAGAAATGTGAATTTAACATAAAAACTAATGAGAACATCCCTAAAAGTAACTAGATCCTACTAAAAACATACTAAAAACAATGCCAAAAAGTGTATAAATTATCCGCTCATCACAACACCAAACTTAAATTGTTGTTTGTCCCCAAGCAATTGAAAATCAAATAGGATAAAAAGAAGAGAATATACTATAAATTCTAAACTATCAATGAAACATAGCTCCAATCAGATGAGCGGGACTTGTAGCTTTTTGCCTCTTGAATAGTTTTGGCATCTCACTTTATCCATTGAAGTTCAGAATGATTGGCATCTATAGGAACTCAGAGTTTAGATAGTGTTATTGATTCTCCTAGTTCAGTATGTTGATTCTTGAACACAGCTACTTTATGAGTCTTGGCCGTGGCCCTAAGCACTTTGTTTTCCAGTATTACCACCGGATACATAAATGCCACAGACACATAACTGGGTGAACCTTTTCAGATTGTGACTCAGCTTTGCTAAAGTCCCCAATTAGAGGTGTGCAGGGTTCTTAAGCACACTCTTTTTTTGCTTTGGACCTTGACTTTAACCGCTCAGTCTCAAGTTTTCACTTGACACCTTCACGCCACAAGCACATGGTTAGGGACAGCTTGGTTTAGCCGCTTAGGCCATGATTTTATTCCTTTAGGCCCTCCTATCCACTGATGCTCAAAGCCTTGGGATCCTTTTTATTTACCCTTGCCTTTTGATTTTAAGGGTTATTGGCTTTTTGCTCCTGCCTTTTGGTTTTAAGAGCTTTGGCTTTTTCTGCTTGCTTTTTCTTTTTCTTTCTATTTTTTTTCGCTATTTTTTTCTGCAAGCTTTGTTCTTTGCTGCTTTTTCTTGCTTCAAGAATCATTTTTATGATTTTTCAGATTATCAAATAACATGTCTCCTTGTCATCATTCTTTCAAGAGCCAACATATTTAACATTCTTAAACAACAACTTCAAAAGACATATGCACTGTTCAGGCATTCATTCAGAAAACAAGAAGCATTGTCACCACATCAATATAATTAAACTAAGTTCAAGGATAAATTCGAAACTCATGTACTTCTTGTTCTTTTGAATTAAAACATTTTCATTTAAGAGAGGTGATGGATTCATAGGACATTCATAACTTTAAGACAAAGTTACTAAATACTAATGATCATGTAATAAGACACAAACATAGGTAAGCACTTAACATAAAGAAAATGAAAAATAGAGAATTTAAGAATAAGGAATGAATCCACCTTAGTGATGGTGGCGTTTCCTTCTTGAGGAACCAATGATGTCCTTGAGCTCTTCTATGTCTCTTCCTTGTCTTTGTTGCTCCTCCCTCATTGCTCTTTGATCTTCTCTAATTTCATGAAGGATGATGGAGTGTTCTTGATGTTCCACCCTTAATTGTCCCATGTTGGAACTTAATTCTCCTAGGGAGGTGTTGATTTGCTCCCAATAGTTTTGTGGAGGAAAATGCATTTGAGGCATCTCCGGGATCTCATGGTGATGAGCTTCATGCGTCTCTTGAGATCCATGAATGGGCTCTCTTGTTTGCTCCATCCTTTTCTTAGTGATGGGCTTCTCTTCCTCAATGGGAATGTCTCCTTCTATGTCAATCCTAGCTGAGTTGCATAGATGGCAAATGAGGTGGGGAAAAGCTAACCTTGCCATAGTTAAGGACTTGTCAGCTACCTTGTAGAGTTTTTGAGGTATAATCTCATGAACCTCCACCTCTTCTCCAATCATGATGCTATGGATCATGATGGCCCGGTCTATAGTAACTTCAAACCAGTTGCTAGTGGAAATGATTGAGCGTTGAATGAACTCCAACCATCCTCTAGCTACAGGCTTAAGGTCCAGTCTTCTCAGTTGAACCGGTTCGCCTTTTGAGTCAATCTTCCATTGAGCTCCTTCCACACATATGTCCATGAGGACTTGATCCAACCTTTGATCAAAGTTGACTCTCCTTGTGTAGGGGCGTGCGTTCTCTTCCATCATTGGCAAGTTGAACGCCAACCTTACATTTTCCGGACTAAAATCTAAGTAATTCCTCCGAACCATGGTGAGATAATTCTTTGGGTTCGGGTTCTTACTTTGATCATGGTTCCTTGTGATCCATGCATTAGCATAGAACTCTTGAACCATTAGAATTCTGACTTGTTGGATGGGGTTTGTTAGAACTTCCCAACCTCTTCTATGGATCTCATGTCGGATCTCCGGATACTCATTTCTCTTGAGTTTGAAAGGGACCTCGGGGATCACCTTCTTCTTGGCCACAACATCATAGAAGTGGTCTTGATGAGCTTTGGAGATGAATCTTTCCATCTCCCATGACTCAGAGGTGGAAGCTTTTGTCTTCCCTTTCCCTTTTCTAGAGGATTCTCCGGTCTTGGGTGCCATCAATGGTAATGGAAAAACAAAAAGCTTATGCTTTTACCACACCAAACTTAGAATATTGCTCGCTCTCGAGTAAGAGAAGAAAGAATAGATGAAGAAGAAGAAGAAAATATGGAGGAGAGGAGGGAGAGGTGTATTCGGCCAAGAAGGGGAAGAGAGGATTGTGTTGTGTGAAAATGAAGAAGAATGGAGGGATTTATATAGGGAAGGGAGGGGGGTTAAGGTTCGGCCATATGGGTGGGTTTGGGTGGGAAATTGATTTTGAATTTTGAAGGTAGGTGGAGTTTATGAGGTAGGTTTATGGGGAAGAGTGGATGGATGTGAGTGGTGATAGGGAAGAGAGATTGAGGTGATTGGTGAAGTGTTTTGGGGAAGAGTGTTTATTGGGAAGAGAGGATGAACATTGAGAAGAGGGAAGAGAGTGAGTGGTGGTAGGTGGGGATCCTGTGGGGTCCACAGATGCTGAGTTGATCCTGTGGGTCCACAGATCCTGAGGTGTCAAGGATTTGCATCCCTGCACCCATTAGGCATGTAAAATGCCTTTGCGTGCAATTCTGGCGTTTAAACTCCGAATTGATGCTTGTTCTCGTCGTTCAACGCCCAGATGCAGCATATTTCTAGCGTTGAACGCCAACCAGATGCTTGTTTCTGGCGTTCAGTGCCAGCTCTTCTTCACTGTGCATTTCTGGCATCTGAATGCTAGGATGCTACTTGTTTCTGGCGTTCAACGCCAGAAACATGCTCTGTTCTGGCGTTGAATGCCAGACAGATGCTCCTTACTGGCGTTTAAATGCCAGTGAGATCCTCCTCCAGGGTGTGATTTTTCTTCTGCTGTTTTTGATTCCGTTTTCAATTTTTATATTTATTTTGTGACTCCACATGATCATGAACCTAATAAAACATGAAAAACAATGAAAATAAAAATTAGATAAATAAAAATTGGGTTGCCTCCCAACAAGCGCTTCTTTAATGTCAATAGCTTGACAGTGGGCTCTCATGGAGCCTCACAGATGTTCAGAGCATTGTTGAGACTCTCCAACACCAAACTTAGAGTTTGGATATGGTAGTTCAACACCAAACTTAGAGTTTGGTTGTGGCCTTCCAACACCAAACTTAGAGTTTGACTGTGGGGGCTCTGGTTGACTCTGTTTTGAGAGAAGCTTACTGTGCCTCTTTTCCATGTTTACAGAAGGATGTCCTTGAGTTTTAAACTCAAGGGAGTCCTCATTCAATTGAAGGACTAATTCACCTCTGTTAACATCAATCACAGCTCTTGCTGTGGCTAGGAAGGGTCTTCCAAGGATGATTGATTCATCCTCATCCTTTCCAGTATCTAGAACTATGAAATCAGCAGGGATGTAAAGGCCTTCAACCTTTACTAACACGTCCTCTACTTGTCCATAAGCCTATTTTCTTGAATTTTCTGCCATCTCTAATGAGATTTTAGCAGCTTGCACCCCAAAGATTCCCAGTTTCTCTATTATAGAGAGGGGCATGAGGTTTATCCCTGAACCAAGGTCACACAGAGCCTTTTCAAAGATCATGGTGCCTATGGTACAAGGTATTAGGAACTTTCCAGGATCCTATTTCTTCTGAGGTAATCTCAGTTGATCCAATGCATTTAGTTCATTGGTGAACAGGGGAGGTTCATCTCCCCAAGTCTCATTACCAAATAAATTGGCATTCAGCTTCATGATTGCACCAAGGAACTTGGCAACTTGTTTGTCAGTGACATCCTCATTCTCTTCAGAAGAAGAATACTCATCAGAACTCATGAATGGCATAAGGAGGTTCAATGGAATCTCTATGGTCTCCAGATGAGCCTCAGAGTCCTTTGGCTCCTCATAGGGAAACTCCTTGTTGATCACCGGACGTCCCAGGAGGTCTTCCTCCTTGGGATTCACGTCCTCCCCTTCCTTTGTGGTTTCGGCCATGATGGTCATTTCAATGGCCTTGCACTCTCCTTTTGGATTTTCTTCTGTATTGCTTGGGAGATTACTAGGAGGGATTTCAGTGACTCTTTTACTCAGCTGGCCCACTTGTGCCTCCAAATTTCTAATGGAGGACCTTGTTTCATTCATGAAACTTACAGTGGCCTTAGATAGATCAGAGACTAAGTTTGCTAAATTAGAAGTATTTTGTTCAGAGTTCTCTGTCAGTTGCTGAGTGGATGATGGAAAAGGCTTGCTATTGCTAAACTTGTTTCTTCCACCATTATTAAAGCCTTGTTGAGGCTTTTGTTGATCCTTCCATGAGAGATTTGGGTGATTTCTCCATGAGGGATTATAGGTGTTTCCATATGGTTCACCCATGTAATTCACCTCTGCTATTGCAGGGTTCTCAGGATCATAAGCTTCTTCTTCAGAAGATGCCTCTTGACTACTGTTGGATGCAGCTTGCATTCCATTCAAACTCTGAGAAATCATATTGACTTGCTGAGTCAATATTTTATTCTGAGCCAATATGGCATTCAGAGTATCAATTTCAAGAACTCCCTTCTTCTGAGGCATCCCATTACTCACAGGGTTTCTCTCAGAAGTGTACATAAACTGGTTATTAGCAACCATGTCAATGAGTTCTTGAGCTTCTGCAGGCATTTTCTTTAGGTGAATGGATCCACCTGCAGAAGTATCCAATGACATCTTAGCCAATTCAGACAGACCATCATAGAATATATCCAGGATGGTCCATTCTGAAAGCATGTCAGAAGGACACTTTTTGGTCAGTTGCTTGTATCTCTCCCAAGCTTCACAGAGGAATTCACCTTCTTTCTGTCTGAAGGTTTGAACATCCACTCTAAGCTTACTCAGCTTTTGAGGAGGAAAGAACTTGGCTAAGAAAGCCTTGACCAGCTCTTTCCCAAGAGTTCAAGCTATCTTTGGGTTGAGAGTCCAACCACACTCTAGCTCTGTCTCTTACAGCAAAAGGGAAAAGCATGAGCCTGTAGACTTCAGGATCTACTCCATTAGTCTTAACAGTATCACAGATCTGCAAAAATTCAGTTAAGAACTGAAAAGGATCTTCAGATGGAAGTCCATGAAACTTGCAGTTCTGCTGCATCAGAGAAACTAATTAAGGTTTCAGCTCAAAGTTGTTTGCTCCAATGGTAGGGATGGAGATGCTTCTTCCATATAAATTGGAATTAGGTGCAGTAAAGTCACCAAGCATCCTCCTTGCATTATTATTATTTTCAGCTGCCATCTCCTCTTCTTGTTCGAAAATTTCTGAAAGGTGCTTGCTGGATTGTTGTAATTTAGCTTCTTTTATTTTCCTCTTCAGAGTCCTTTCAGGTTCTGGATCTGCTTCAACAAGAATATTCTTGTCCTTGCTCCTGCTCATATGAAAAAGAGGAAACAGAAAAAAAAAATAATAGGGATCATTTTTACCACAGTATAGAGGTCCCTGTGTGAGTAGAAGAAAAGAATGTAATGTAAGGAAAGAAACACAAGGGTGAGGAGAGTAGAGATGTGAGATAAAGAGAAGTGTTAGTAGATGAATAAATAAATAGAAGGAGATGAGAGAGAAAGAGAATTTTCGAAAATTATTTTTGAAAAATGGTTAGTGATTTTCGAAAATTAAAAGAAGAAATAAATTAAAATTGAATTTTGAAACAATTAGTTAATTAAAAAGAATTTTTGAAAAAGAGGGAGATATTTTCGAAAACTAGAGAGAGAGGGTTAGTTAGGTAGTTTTGAAAAAGATAAGAAACAAACAAAAGTTAGTTAGTTAGTTGAAACAAATTTGAAAATCAATTTTGAAAAGATAAGAAGATAAGAAGTTAGAAAAGATATTTTAAAATCAAATTTTTGAAAAAGATATGATTTTGAAAAAGATAAGATAAAAAGATATTTTTGAAAAGATATGATTGAAATTAGTTTTGAAAAAGATTTGATTTTTAAAATCACAATTAATGACTTGATTCACAAGAAATCACAAGATATGATTCTAGAACTTAAAGTTTGAATCTTTCTTAACAAGCAAGTAACAAGCTTGAAATTTTTGAATCAAAACATTAATTGATGATGTTATTTTCGAAAATTATGTGATAAAGATAAGAAAAGGATTTTTGAAAAATATTTTTAAAATTTTCGAAAATAACTAAGAAAAATGAAAAAGATATGATTTTTGAAAAAGATTTTGAAAAAGATAAAATTTGAAAATTTGATTTGACTCATAGAAAGCAACTGGATTTAAAAATTTTTTGAAAAAGTCAACTCAAATTTTCGAATTTTATGAGAGGAAAAAAGGAAAGATATTTTTTTGATTTTTTGAATTTTTATGATGAGAGAGAAAAACATGAAAATGATGCAATGCATGAAAATTTTTAGATCAAAACAATGAATGCATGCAAGAATGCTATGAATGTCAAGATGAACACCAAGAACACTTTGAAGATCATGATGAACATCAAGAACATATTTTTGAAAAATTTTTGATGCAAAGAAAATATGCAAGACACCAAACTTAGAAATCTTTAATGCTTAGACACTAAGAATTCAAGAATGCATATGAAAAATACCATACAACACAAAACAATATAATATGAAGATCAATCAAGAAGGTTTATCAAGAACAACTTGAAGATCATGAAGAACACTATGAATGCATGAATTTTCGAAAAATGCAGAGAATTCTTAGAAAAAATACAGTTGACACCAAACTTGAAATTGACTCAAGACTCAAACAAGAAACACAAAATATTTTTTATTTTTATGATTTTATGATTTTTTTTGTATTTTTCGAAAATTATTTGTGAAAAAGAAAAATAAGGATTCCAAAATTTTTAATATGAATTCTAGGAATCTTGCATTCTTATTCTAAAGCTCCAATCTGAGGGTTGGACATGGCTTAAAAGCCAGTCAAGCTTTAGAATGTAACTCAGATATACTGCTCATTAATTATCAAATTAACTTGACTCTATGCTGATGGTTGGAAGCCCCTATCCAAAAGAATTAGACATGGCTTTACAGCCAGTCAGGCTTCAACATGCTTCATGAAACACTAGAATTCATTCATAAAAATTCTAAAGAACATAATAAAAATTTTTGAAAAGAATTTTTATTTATTTTTTTTTCGAAAACAGATGAGAAATTTTTGAAAGATTTTTGAAAAATTTTTGAAAATAAAACAAAAAGAAAATTACCTAATCTGAGGAACAAGATGAACCGTTAGTTGTCCAAACTCGAACAATCCCCAGCAACGGCGCCAAAAACTTAGTGCACGAAATTGTGATATCAGGCAACGGCGTCAAAAACTCTGTACGCACGTCTTAATAAATCGTTTTTCATTCACAACTTCGATACAACTAACCAGCAAGTGCACTGGGTCGTCCAAGTAATAAACCTTACGTGAGTAAGGGTCGATCCCATGGAGATTGTTGGTATGAAGCAAGCTATGGTCATCTTGTAGATCTCAGTCAGGCGGATATCAAATAGTTATGGAGTTTTCGAAAATAATAATAAATAAATAGAGAATAAAGATAGAAATACTTATGTATATCATTGGTGAGAATTTCAGATAAACGTATAGAGATGCTTTCGTCCCTCTGAACTTCTGCTTTCCTGCTGTCTTCATCCAATCAGTCCTACTCCTTTCCATGGCTGGCTTTATGTAAGGACATCACCATTGTCAATGGCTACTTTTCATCCTCTCTGTGAAAATGGTCCGATGCGCTGTCACTGCATGGCTAATCATCTGGAGGCATCACCGTGGTCAATGGCTGCATTCTATCCCCTTGTGAAAATGGTCCAAATGCTCTGTCACAGCACGGCTAATCATCTGAGGTTCTCGATCATACTGGAATAGGATTCACCCTCCTTTTGCGTCTGTCACTATGCCCAGCACTCGCGAGTTTGAGTTCGTCACAGTCATTCAATCCCAGAGTCCTACTCGGAATACCACAGACAAGGTTTAGACTTTCCGGACTCTCATGAATGCCGCCATCAATCTAGCTTATACCACGAAGATTCTGACTAAGAGATCCAAGAGATACTCATTCAGTCTAAGGTGGAACAGAAGTGGTTGTCAGGCACGCGTTCGTGGGAGAATGATGATGATTGTCACGTTCATCACATTCATATTGAAGTACGAATGAATATCTTAGAAGCGGAATAAGTTGAATTGAATAGAAAAACAGTAGTACTTTGCATTAATTCATGAGGAACAGCAGAGCTCCACACCTTAATCTATGGAGTATAGAAACTCTACCATTTGAAAATACATAAGTGAAAGGTTCAGGCATGGCCGAATGGCCAGCCCCCATGATCTAAGAACTAGACGTCCCAAGATGTCTAATACAATAGTAAAAAGTCCTATTTATACTAAACTAGCTACTAGGGTTTACAGAAGTAAGTAATTGATGCATAAATCCACTTCCGGGGCCCACTTGGTGTGTGCTTGGGCTGAGCTTTAGCTTTCCACGTGCAGAGGCTTCTTTTGGAGTTGAACGCCAAGTTGTAACTTGTTTTTGGCCTTTAACTCCAGACAGCAGCATAGAACTGGCGTTCAACGCCCTTTTGCATCATCTAAACTCGGCCAAAGTATGGACTATTATATATTTCTGGAAAGCCCTGAATGTCTACTTTCCAAAGCAATTGGAAGCGCGCCATTTTGATTTCTGTAGCTCCAGAAAATATACTTTGAGTGCAGGGAGGTCAAAATCCAACAGCATCAGCAGTCCTTCTTCAACCTCTGAATCTGATTTTTGCTCAAGTCCCTCAATTTCAGCCAGAAATTACCTGAAATCACAGAAAAACACACAAACTCATAGTAAAGTCCAGAAATGTGAATTTAACATAAAAACTAATGAGAACATCCCTAAAAGTAACTAGATCCTACTAAAAACATACTAAAAATAATGCCAAAAAGCGTATAAATTATCCGCTCATCAGCAGGTATTTTATGAAGAACTGGATGGAATCACCCAGGACACAAGTTTCCTCGATGATGATACTCACAAGTCGAGTCCTCTTAGCAATGAACTTGCATCTGCAAGTGCATTCTTTGAGATAGAAGAATCTTCCTCAAGTGAATACGAAAATGATGCATATGTAGACTTTACTCAACCTCCCAATTATGACTCAAGTGATGAGGAAGATATCAAGGACTTTGAGCAAGACGTGGTTGTAGTTGAAGAATTTTGCAAAGAAGTGGAAGAAGTTACTGAAGACTACAAGGGAGTAGAGCTTGCAGAACCACTGGAAACACCTATCCCAAGGCCATTACTGCCCAATACAAACTTCAAGTGGGTAAAATCCTTAGCTTTTATCTTTACTTTTCCACTTGAATATGGTTTACTTGAAACAGATGGCCAGCTTAGAGCACTTTGCGGCTTTAAGAGTAAAAGGGAAATGGCTCATACTCAGAGCTGGTGCACAATGTTCAATAAGGTTCCACGCTTCAACTTGAAGTGCACAGATTGGTATCATGTTCAATCGAATGGATCTCGAAAAACGTTTGGTCATCTTGGTGAGAATACAATTTCTGAGCCGCCCGGATGGAAGAACATAGATCGAGCCAAAGGCGGATTTAAAAGCAAAGTTTGGGATCCTGGAAAATATTCTGATATTCGTCACCCCGGGAGCCTGAGAATCTGTTTAAAGCTACTAAGAAGCTTCACATGCCTAGTTTGGGACCCCAGAGGCTGTTGGCATTCCAAGCATTGGTGGAGATTTCTGGATGAATTTAAACACAAGCCCCCAAAATAGGAAGCTCACCCAATGTCCAACTTAAGGACTTTAACTAAAAGTGCTAGGTGGGAGACAACTCACCATGGTATGATCGTTCCTGTTTCCATTTTATTTCGTTTTGTTTATTTTTGTATTGTTTTATTTCCATTGAACCTGGATGTTATTCGTAAGCATTTGCATTAGCATTACATACTGCATAACTGCATAATTGCATATAAAAAAAAGGGGGCGTGCGACACGACCCCATTGCTCATGCGTTCGCGTCAGATGCGAAAACCACCTTCCGCACGTCCGCGTCATTCACGCGGCCGCGTGATCTGGAAATCGGCGTAATGATCCAACGCCCAGAAAGTTGGGCTCGAATCGTGCGGCTGTTGTGCGTTTCGCACGAAACGACCCACGCAGTCACGTCCCTGACGCGATCGCGTCACTTGCACAACACCTATCCCATGCAAAAGCATGAGCGACGCGACCGCGTCGCGTGGATTGCACAAAACCCCAGTGAAGACAGAGAGTTGCACTAAAACGACGCTGGAATTGTGCGTTTCGCACAATTTCCAGCGACGCGGTCGCATGCCCCACGCAACCGCGTCATTCATCCTTCTCCCATTCCACGCGATCGCGCCACTTACGCGATCGCGTCAAACCCCATTCCACCCTATCCACGCGACCGCGTGCCCTACGCGTTCGCGTGGATTCAAATTCATTAACCACCCCAGTGACGCGAAACCCTACCATGTCGCGCCCCCCCAACCCTTTTCGTCTCCCTCTCTTCTCTGCAACCCTCCCCTGCGCCCATCACCACCACCCAAGCCCACCGCACCGTCACTGCCGCACCTTCACCCACCACCAACACCCTCACCCCCTTCCCATCCTTTCCCCTTAACCCCTACCCCTCCCATTACCCCTACCCGAAACCCCCACCACCGGACAGCCATCCACAGCCGTGCCAACCGCCTACATCGCCATGTCAGCCACGACCACCACCACCTCCTAACCATCTCTCTGCCCTAGTTTCGTTCCTACGCCTACTAGGTTCCGTCAAACGCTACTCTTCTTTCAATTCGTAGTTGATTGCATATTTTTTTCCGTTTATGTTCATCATTAGGCTAGTTAGATATGCATGTTGTAGTGGATTCTAGGTGGTTAGGTAGCCTAGGATGTGGTTAGTGAATTTAGGCCTGATTACTTGCGTTGTTCTTGCCACTTGTTTTATAATTTTCGTAACTCTGCTATTCCTGTTATCTAAGTATTGTTCATATGTTGTTCTTACTGTTCATGCTGCTATTGCAACTGCTCTTTCATGTTCATATTATTTATATCTATTTGCAGTTTATTTTAATTTATATGAATTATTCTGCTTGCTGTTTATTTTCCGGGAACATCCAATTTTAGCCGGAATGCTGCCCAATTTTCTGTAAATCGTTTTGATTTTCATTCATGTATTGGTTTTGGCATTTTCAATTTTGCTTTCCTTAGCTTTCACCAAACCAATTCCTGAATGCACGGGCCAGCATTCTTATTCCTTTTGTTTCTTCGGCTAATAAATCACATTATTGATGATTTGATTTCAAATTTTCGTTATTAATATATCTATATGAATCATCAACAACTTGATTTCCTTACTTGAATATGAGTTGTCTGTTGCTTCAAATTGTGAAATTCTTGTTACTTAGAAACCAATCATCATGCCACTTACTTTGACTTTCTTTTTACTAACTCACTGATTTTTGCTTTCTAACCTCTTTTTCAATTTAAAACCACTTTTAAACCTTCTAATAACCCCCTCTGCTTTTTGACTCACTCTTTACTTTTACTTGTTAACTCAAGGCATGTTAATGGTTTTTCCTAATTAACATGAATTCTATTTATATTACATTTTGGATTGAAATTTCTCATCTCAGTTTTTTATTTCTGAACCAATCCAAAATGCACAATTCTTCAACTCATTTAATTATTCTACTGCCCCTTTGCCACCATGTGCTTATTTTGTTATTTTCTTACTAGTTTTCCTATTTTTATTATATCCTAAATTTCTGTTTTTCAGGAAGTCTGACACCCAAAGAAAAGGGAAAGGAAAGGCAACAACTGGCAAACGGAAAAGAGATGAATCCTCTATGTCCATCCTAGACATCATGCATGATGACTCCTGGCGAGAAAAACACTTTACCCCGCAGGAGAAGGCTGACCAGCTCCTTCCTGCCAATGATCTCATCAAGTTTGCAAACCGATACTGCGAGCTGAAGCATCCGGTGTTTGCCACCTCCAGAAACCTGTACCTGGAGCAGACTTTGAAAATTCCGGAAGAACTCTAGCAATACACCTCTGATCAAATCAAACAAAGAGGCTGGTTCTTCTTGGAGAGAAACCTGACTGAGGTAAATGCTTCCTGGGTAAGAGAGTTTTATTGCAATTATTTCAAGACTTCCCTGGATGCAGTGCACCTCATAGGGAAGCAGATACTGATCACTGAAGAGGCCATTGAGGATATTCTACAGCTTCAGCCTAAATCAGATAAGCTTGATGGTTACCAAAAGGCTGAGGAGGACATGCGCTTTATGAGGTTTGACTGGGATGCGGTCAAGGCAAGGATAGCCCTTGACCCGACTGTCCCATGGGTCATGGGTCAGAACACCACCATGCCTAAGGGAATCAAGCGGATATACTTAAATGATGAGGCTCGGCTCTCGCACCAGATCCTAAGCAACTTTGTTATGCCGAGTACTCATGAGACGGAGCTACCTGCCGCTATGATCACCCTCATATGGTGTGTGATGGAGGGTAAGGACCTGTACCTGCCACGATTCATCCGGTACTACATGGCCAGGGTCCACGTCCGAGGCATTCTCCCCTTCCCATATCTGATTACCCAGCTCAGCCGTCGAGCTGACGTGCCTTGGGAGGATGTTGATGAGAGGCCACCTGCTGCAGACTGCAAGAAGATTATCCCTCACAGCAGAAACTTTCAGGCTTTGGGCTACAGACCTCCATTCCTCACTACCCCTGATGAGACAGCCACACCTTCAGCTGGCCCTTCTTCATCTATTGCTACCCCAGCCACCACCACTGCACCTCCACCTGCCTCAGAGCCCGTTTATCACCTAGTGCACCGCCTATTTCAGTAGCTGGACCAGATGGAGCGCCACAACCGGTGCCGACATGAGAGATCTGAGCGTCGTAACAAGCGACGCTAGGAGCACTTGAAATTGATGATCTGATCTGGCAGCGACATTCCTTCTGAGCCTGACACACCATCAGGGCCATCTGAGGAGGAGGCGGACGAAGTTGAGGAGGAGACACCTGCACAGAGAGATCCTGAGCAGGCAGGACCAGAGCAGGCTGCGCCACAGCATGAGGAGCCACATCAGATTTAGGCTGCAGACCCAGAGATTCCTATCCAGTCAGAGCCTCCACTGCAGCAGACTGATCCTCCTACATTTATTCAGCCTGCAGACCTTTCGGCCACCACAGAGACACCAGCAGCCCATCCTTCCGGTGATGACACTCCTTCACACCAGGCTTGAGTGAACATCGAGGACGATGCTATATTTTAAGTGTGGGGAGGTCGCCATCCCTGGCGTATCTTTTTGGTGAACCACTACAGACTCTTTTTATCTTATTTTGTTTATTTTTCTGTATTTTTATCTTTATTTTTATTTTTATTTTTATTTTTCAGTACTTATACATTGTTCTTTTGGTGTATTTTACTTTATTTCTGCACTCTGCACTTTAGTTTATATCTTAGACATTTAGTTTAGTATGCAATTCTAACTTATTAGTTATAGAATATGTGGATTAATTAGTATAGTTTACCCTTTTAGCATATAATAGTTCTGATTTAATTGAAGATAAAAAGGAGTAAGCTAGAGGCTTTAACAGAATTAAAACAATCCACACACCATGTATATATATATATAGCATTACATGTTAGTTAGTTAACAACATTTAATCAAGGAAGAGCACTAAGATTTTAAGGGCCACCCTAAGATTTACATTGAGAATAATGGGAACTCTTAATCTCTACTTGCATGACATATATAACTGATATATGATTTTTTGAGCTGGAGAACACACAGCCTGTGACTTTTGAGCTTAATTGTATGGTTACATTCAAATCATAAATTTTATTCCTGTGTGTTTTGCCCTTCTTTTTCATTCTGGTGTTCTTTACTTTGTTTTAATCTATATGTCCGATCATAGAATATAGATACATACCAAGAAAGTGATTGAGGCCAATGTTTGAATTATTTGCTCACTTATCCCAAATCAGCCTACCTTTACATCACCCTTGTTAGCCCCCTTGAGCTTTTAAATCCCCTCTTGCTTTATAACCACATTACTAGCCTTAAGCAGAAAAACAAAATAAGAATCCCAAGTTGAATCCCTGGTTAGCTTAAGATAGAAATTGTGTATTGCTTAAGTGTGGGGAACTTTATGGGAACATGGATGATAGAAACAAAGGTAGAAAGTTAAAAAGAATAAAGATGTTTCAAAATAAAAATTTGGGAAGCATGCTTATGTAAAACAAAACAAAACAATTGAGTTACTCGGTGCATTGAAAAAAAAATTATTTAAATAAAGGGGACACAAAGAAATTCCCCAGTTGCAAAAAAAAACAAAAAAAAAGAATCCATGCATATGGAACAAAATTAAAGTTAATGCATGAGCTTGCAATACAAAGTGAGAAGAGTTGGGCAAATAGGTTAAGAAGCTTTGAATTACAAAATATGTATGTCATGTGAGATCTTAGACTAATCAAGGATTCACCTTATTAGCTCACTTAGCCTTATACATATACCATTACCTTACCTTGGCCCCATTACAACCTTGGAAAAGACCTCATGATTTTTGTATGTCCGTATTCTATAATTGTCGATTGGTTAGATGAAGCACAAAGTTATAGAAAGTAAGGATAAAAAGAAGAATAGAGTGATTAACCCAATAAACACTGAGTGACTAGAGAGTAAACACAAAAATCCAGTGAGGGTTCAATAGCTCATCAACATATATCTTTGCTTAAATTGTTAATTGTCTTGCAAGTTTGTAAAATATTTTTACCCATTTCCATTGTAAAAGTGCTTTAACATTATCTAGGGTTTGGCTATGCATACATGATTCCTTGAAAATGTGAATTAATTTAATATTTACTTTAATTTATGTTTAATATTTAATTTAATTTATGTTTCTATTCTACTTTTACTTTAATATTCAGGTTTAATATTTACTTTAATTTATGTTTCTATTCTACTTTTACTTTAATGCTTTTATTCGTATCTACAAATGTTGCCAAATTGGCTTATGAACCTTTTCCATGTTAGACCTTCATATTAGGATTTTCTTAATTAATATTATTGAGGTATTTCAGTTTATGATTGTTTTATTCTGTTTATGAATGCTTTTAATTTAATTTAGATTTTTCTCCCTTTTGGCTTCGGTCAAGTGATTGGTAACACTTGAGTTATCAAACTCAGCAGTGATTGAAATTGGCAGATTCCTTATTAAATTGGATTGCTCTAAGGCTAGTCTCTCCACAGGAGTTGACTAGGACTTGAGGATCAAGCTAATCAGTCCACTTAACCTTCCTTCGTTCAGTAAAGGATGACCAAGTGGGATAAAAACCCAATTCTCTTCACACCTAATAAGGATAACTAGGATAGGAATTCCAATTCTTATACCTTGCCAAGAGTTTATTTAATAGTTATTTATTTATTTTTCCTGTCATACTTCTTCCTTACTTTTAAAACCCCCCAATTTACAAAACTCATAACCAATAATAAGAACACCGCCCTACAATTCCTTGAGAAGACGACCCGAGGTTTAAAATACTTCGGTTATCAATTTATTTAGGGGTTTGTTACTTGTGACAACCAAAACGTTTGCACGAAGGGATTTCTGTTGGTTTAGAATCTATATCTACAGCGCGACTATTTTTATAAAATTCTTTACTAGCAAAAATCTTGACGTCAGGAAGATCTCCTCTAAAGGGTGAATCTTTTCCCTTTTATATCTAACCTAATTTGATTTGAAACTAAAATAATATAACAAATCCTAAATCTAAAAGATTTTGTTTGTAAATAAAAATTACAAAAATAAAAGATAAGATAATAACTAAGAGCTAAATCCACTAAAGATGCTCCTTTGAAGAGGTTAGATCCGGATTGAGTGGTGGCGTTTAGCGCCCAAAGAGGCAGGAACACTCATGATCTCTCAACATTGCTGGCGTTTAGCGCCCAAAGGGGTAACTTCAAATATTCTCCTTTTTGCTCAAAACTCTGCTAAAGTGATCCAAATTTCACCTGAATAATAAAAATACCAGAAGAACTCAAAGTAGCATCCAAAGAAGATTTTCACCCAAAAATATAATTAAACTCACTAAATTCTAACTAAATTTGACTAGAAAATAAGCCAAAAATGGGTATAACATTCTCACACATCACAACACCAAACTTAGAACTGTTGCTTATCCTCAAGCAGCTAAAAACAATATAAGGCTTAGAAGAGAAAAATGCCTAAGACTTGAGTGTTCATTTAAGCTCATGTCCAATCATTGGGTAGGACTGATGACACTATGATTCTGAACAGGTTTGGCATCTCACTGTCCTTTGAAGCTCAGAAATATTGATATCCTCCCGAACTAAAACTCGAATGATATTATCGACTCTTTTCTTCTTTTGAAGCTTTGATTAATCCTTGAACACAACTTTTTCTTTTTCTTTTCTTTGGTGCTTTGCACCTTGAGCCTAGCCGTGACTCTAAGTGTTTTGTCTTCAAGCTTAACTTAATACAGTAACACCACAAGCACTTAACTGGGGGACTCTTTTTGAGTTCTACTTTCTCTTTTTATTTCTCCCAGACAGTGGTGCTCAGAGCCTTTGGTATATACTTGATATCGACTCTTAGTGCTTTGTCTCAAGGGTTACTTGACACATTCACACTACAAGCATATAGTTAGGAAAACAACTCATTTGAGCTTTTAAGACCTTCCTAACCATTGATGCTCAGAGTTTTGGACCTTGCCTTTTATTTTTATTTTCTTTTTGCTGTTTATTTTGCTTCAAGGATCAATTTCTCACTTACTTTAGAGAATCCATAATACTTCTCTAACCTCCTGTACTTTAAGAACCAACATTCTTAACTCCAAGATCAATTGCGCACTGTTCAGTTCATACATTCAGAATTATAGATAATGCCACCACATCAAAGTAATCAGAATAACTCATAATATATAACTTAAGTCTCATGCATTTTACTACTTCGTTTTTTTCCTTTTTTATTTTTCAAGCCTAGTAAGCAATACATGAGATCTTTTTCAAAATAAAAATAAAACAGATAAAATACTACTAATGATCATGCAAAATATTTTCAAATAAAATAACAGAAAACAGATAAAATACTAAAAATAAAAAACAAGAAAAGCAGAAGAAAAAAAACTCAACCACCTCAGTAATGGTGGATGTTGCCCCATCCTAAGAATCCTTTTTGGCACCTCAGTTCATCCAAGTTGCGCCTTTACCTCAACTGCTCCTCCACTAGCTGATGGAGGAAGACAGAGTGATCCTGATGCTGAATCCTCAACTAATTAATAGATGATGTCAGCTCCCCAATAGATGTAGTCAACTAGTCCCAGTAGTCGCGAGAAGGAAAGTAGAATCCCTGAGGCATCTTCGGCTGCTCCTGAGGAGGAGGAACTGGCTCCTGAGGTAGTGCATGTCCAAGCTCCCTAGCATGCTCCATACCCCTCCTAATGATAGGTCTATCAATGTCAATAGTGGTATTGCCATCAATGCAGACTCGGGTCTCAGCACACAGGCGAAAGATGAGGTGAGGGAAGGCCAATCTCGCAAAGGTGGAGGCCTTCTTGGCTATCCAGTACAGTTCCTGAGGAATCACACGATATACCTCCACCTCATTACTAAGCATAATGCAATGAATCATCACTGCTCGGTCCACCGTAACCTCAGACCGGTTACTCGTAGGAATGATGGAGTGCTGAATAAACTCCAACTACTCCCGAGCATCTGGCCTCAGATCATGCCTGCCCAGTTGGTATGGTTGACATCTGGCATTCTTTCTCTACTATGCTCCGGGGAGGCAAATATTAGCAAGGACCTAGTCCAGTCTCTGATTAGTGTTGACCCTCTAAGTGTAGAAATAAGGGTCATCTCTGGATGGTGGCAAATGAAGTATCTCCCTCACTTTCTCTAGACTGAACTTCAAGATGTTCCTTTGGACCATAGTGCGCCAGTTCTTCGGGTCCCAGTTCACGCTAGTTACATGGTTTTAAGTCACCCAAGCATTGGCATAGAACTTCCTGACCATAAGCACGCGCACGTCGGTCATGGTGTTGGTCAGAACTTCCCAACCCCTCCTCTGAATCTGGTCTTAGATTTTCGGGTACTTGCCCAGTTGCAAATCAAAATGGACCTCCGGAATCACTTTCCTTTTGCTCACAATTTCATTGTAGTGATCCTCATGAGTCTTGGAAAAGAACCTGGTGAAATCATAGGGACTGGAGGTGGGAGCCTTCTCCTTTCTCTTCTTTGAAGAGGATTTTTCGATTTTTGGTGCCATATGGATGATAAAAATGAAGAAAAGTGGAGCACCCAACACCAAACTTAGAGAGTTGCTCGTCTCCGAGCAAAGAAAAAGAGTAATGAAGGAAGGAAAGAACCGAAAATAGTGTAAGATGGAGGTGGTAAAAGTAAAGTACAAATGAGAAATAGTGTAATGGGAGAGAGGAGGTGGGGTGGGTACGGTTAGAATGGGAGGCTGGTGAAAGGAAGGTAAGTAGGGAAGGTTGAAAAGGGGAAAGTAGGAAGGATAGAAAGATGGAGAATGGAATGTGGTGAAAAGTGAAAAATGAAGTGAAATTTATAGAGAGGAGGGTGTAGGGTTTGGTCATGGAGGGGATGGTTGGGGTTAATTGGGATTAAATGGAGTTAATGGTGATTGGGGGTAGGTAAGTATGGGAAGAGAGATTTAAGGGATTGATGGGATTTGATAGGGTGATGGGAGTTGGGGTTGGGAATTGGGGAGGATGAATGTGGATGATATAGTGGGGAAGGGGGAGAGAGGGTATGGATTTGAATGGTCAAAAAGTGACGGGGTAGGGAAAGTGACCGTTGGTCATGTAGGGCTCTTCTTCAAAAAATTGAAACTAACGTTCCTGGTGCTAAACGCCAGCCTTGGCGTTTAGCACCAGAATTGGCACTTTTTTTTTTTTTTTGAAATTGGTTACTTGGTACTAAATGCTAGTCCTTGGAGGGTTGCTGTTCCATGAAGTTATACCCTTGTGGGCGTTAAACGCCCACCTGGCGTTTAACGCTAGCTACTGCTTGTCCATCTTGGGCGTTAAACGCCAAGACACCCCTGTTGCCTTGCCTGGCAGTAAGCCCCCACTTGGCGTTTAGCGCCAGAACACTTCAAGTTGAACGCTCTCTAGGGTGTTCTGATCTTCCTCCTAAGTCCTCTTGTCCTTGAACACTTTGCATGATCGCAATTAAAATTAACTCAAGGAAAATTATAAATAAAAATAAAGATAAAAAATGCATGAAAATCAAATTGAAAGAAAAAATAAAGGATAGTTATGGTTGGGTTGCCTCCCAACAAGCGCTTCTTTACCGTCACTAGCTTTACACTTAGCTCCACTAGGGAGGGGGTGATCATAGGGGCTTATCTCTTCATCCATTACTGTGAATCTCTTTCCTGTGCTATCATGGATTAACTCAATGTACTCAAGAGATAGGATCCTATTCACTGTATGAGGCAGAATGGGACTCTTAGTAAATACCACCTTCATTCCAGGTGAAAAATCTTTACTAAGAATCTTTTTGTTCCTCCAACCTCTAGGCACCTTCTTCTTAGGAACTCCCTCTATGGTGGATGATGCATACCGAACACCAAACTTAGGTTTGATGTCAGAGAGAATTTTAATGGTTCCTACCAAAGGAGTCTTAAACAGTGAGCCTCACTTTGCATCAGTCAGGTCCTTGAGGGCTTGGGTTAGTGGGTTCACCCTCCATGTAAGTACCTCCTTCATTTGAGTGATGTAAAGGTCTAAAAACCTTGAATACCAAGTAATCCTCATGCATCCTCAGAACCAGTTCACCTTTTTCAACATCGATCAAGGCTCTTCCTGTGGCCAGAAATGGTCTTCTCAGGATCAGAGAATCATTTGCATCCTCTCCCATGTCAAGGATAACGAAATCTGCAGGGAAAAAAAGTTTTCTAGCCTTGACCAAGACATTTTTCACTATTCCATAGGCCAGTTTCAGAGACTTGTCTGCCATTTGTAGTACTATTCTTGTCGGATGCGCCTCTTAGATTCCAAACTTCTTCATTACAGATAAGGGCATTAGATTGATGCCTACACCAAGATCACACAGGGCCTTGTCAAAATTGATATTCCCATAGTGCATGGAATATGAGAGCTTCCTATGTCTGACATCTTCTTTGGAAATTTACTCTAAATCAATGCACTGCATTCCTTAGTCAGCAACACTATTTCATCTCCCCTTAGGGTCTTCTTTTCAGATAGTAAACCCTTCATGAACTCAACATATTAAGGCATATGCTCCAGTACCTTTGCAAAAATAATATTGATCTGTAACTTTTTGATGACTTCCAAGAACTGCGAGAATTGCCTGTCCTTGGTCTCCTTTTGGAGCTTCTGAGGGTATGATAATTTTGGCTGAGGCTGGAATGCCTTGGGTGAAGTGTGCACTATGGTGTCCTCATCCTTTTCTGCAGCTTCAACAACCTATGCTTCCTCCTTTAACACGGGTTCACCAGTCACTGGTGCAAAATTTATAACCCACAAACTAACCGGCAGGTGCACTGGGTCGTAACAAGTAATACCTCAGGTGAGTGAGGGTCGATCCCACGAGGATTGATAGACTAAGCAACAATGATTGAGTGATTTACTTAGTTAGACAAGCAAAAAAGAGTGTTTTAGTGTTGTAAAGCATAAAATAGTAATTCAGAGAAATAAAAGCAAACAGTAAATTGATGTGATGAATATAGGAGAAAACAGTTAAGGTTTTGGAGTTGTTTATCTTCCGAATTTCTACTTCTTACCAACTATTTTAATCATGCAAGATTCAATTCATGGCAAACTATATTTGACTAAGCCTTAATTCCTTAGTAATTTAGTCTCCTCTAACCTAGTTAACCGCCGATTCCTTGGTCATTTAATGTCAATTAGAGGTTTAAGTTCAATTCTAGTTTATTAGCCACAAAAACCCTAATTACCCAAAGCTAACAGGATTATATGTCACGTATCCCAATTAGTTCATGTAATTAGCAATTTAGGAGGAATTTACTTTCAAGTTGTGTTCAGGTGAGACACCTCTTCTAAGGGTCACAAGAACGGATCTAGAATAAGGGTCATACTTCCATTCCACACATAGTCATAAAATTAAGTACAAAAGTAATCCTTAAAACTAAATCAATACATTAATTAAAATAGAAAAGCAATAATTTCAATCCATAGAAATAACCAAAGCCCCTAACCTTAACAATGGAGGTTTAGTTGGTCATGGCTCAGAGAGAAAACTATGATTCTAAAAACTGTAAAGTGCAGAATGAGGTGCGTAAAAGAGAAAGGAGCCCGAAAGGCTAAATCTTTTCCCTTTTATATCTAATCCTAATTAATGTAAAATATATTTTCTAAAACTAAATAATATATTTTTCTATTTTCAAAAAAAATAAGGTTTTAATCAAAATATATAATAAATCTTCGAAGGCTAATATTTGATGGATGCAGGAGCCACTGCTGTGCTTTGGACTGGACTGGAGAGTTATTGCCAAGGTTCTGAAAATTGGACCGGACGGGCCGGTTCAACTGGATTAACTGGGAACCGATCATCTGGCCGGTCCGGTTCTCCTGCAAGACTGTTCTATAAAAACCCGGTGAAAAAATTGGCTGAACCGGTGGTTAACCGTCAAAACGGGCAAATCGTTCGGGTTTTAGCAAGCGCCAGTTTTCCCACCCAGTGACAAAACGGCGTCATTTTGACGCCTTTAAAAAAAAGGGGGGGTGAAATGCTGAATGAAATTGAATACTGTTGAGTGAGCAACCTTCTCCTCTTCGAAGAGTCCCAAGTCCCAACCCTAATTTCCTCTTCAAAGACAATCACCTTCAAGGCTCCAACAAACACCACCGTCACCTCCACAAACGCCGGATCAAAGCGTCACTGTCGCGGACGAGGCAGTTGTCACCAACGTCGTTCTCTTGATCTTTGAACTTCGAAGCGTCTAGAGTTTGCGTCGTCTGGTCGTCGGCTTGTCATCCTGGTCATTGGCGTTGTCTGGTCGTCGTTGGGCATCTGGTCGTCGTCTGGCCTTCTATGCTCTTCCGCGGTGAGTACTCTAACATAACATCTTTGTTTTTCAATGAATTTTGTTTATTTGGTTTGGACGTTTGGTGACTAAACGGTATGAATTGGGTTGCTAACTTGCTGATGTTATTGAGTTCATGGGTTTTTGGTTTTTGTTTTCCATTGATTTTTTATTCAGTGAGAAATTTAGGGCAAATTTCAGTTTAGAGCTTCAGATGCAGAGTTTTTCAGTTTTTCTTCTGTGTTCTTGTTCTGCTTTTCATTTTTTTTATTTTGTTAATTATATGGATTATAGGTTCTATAATTTTGAATAAATTTAATGTAAATTCAATGTTAGAATTCTGAATTTTGAATTTTGGTATATTGAATTTTGCTATATAAGTTCAACAACAACAACAACAGCAACAACAACAACAACAACAGCAACAACAACAATAACAACAACAACAAAAATAATAATAATAATAATAATAATAATAATAATAATAATAATAATAATAATAATAATAATAATAATAATTTAGGGCAGATTTGAGTTCAGAACCTGCATTTAGTTTGGATGCTGAGTTTGATTTTTTAGTTTTGAGTTTGGTTGTTGCCTATATGATTCTGAATCATGCTTATATGCATAGTTTTTCTATTTTTGGATTTGCTAACTTTTGAAGCTGAGTTTTCTATTTTTGGATTCTGGGCTTGTGTTGTTGAATATTTGATTGGAAGGCTTTTATTGAATACTTGATTGGAAGTATGGTATTGCTTTTGTTCTTTTCTATTACATGAACACTTGTGTTAGGTTCATCAAGTATGCTATTGCTTTCCCTGTTTTGTTCCAAGCTGAAGCCATGAAAGCTATGCTGAAGAAGAATAAAATGGACTAAAGAAATGAGCCATTGCAAGGAGTTCAAGTTGTATTCCTTCAATCGCGAGAGATGAATGATCTCACTCTTGTGTTAATTGTATGGATTTTGAGTTACTTGTATGGACATCGGATTTTGAATTAATTTTATAGATATTAGAATTTCAGATTCTCTTCTCAGGTTTTTGTTGTTTCAAGTTGGTTAATTGGATTTCTTAGCCCGTTTTGAGTTTTGAATCTTTTGATTGGCCTTTGTTTATTTAATCTTGTTCAGTGTTTTCTTGAAATTGTAAGATTGATTTTTTTCTAAGTTGTTAATTCTGGGTTATTGATTTTTCTGATTTTAAGTTGATGGTGTTATGGTGCAGTGTTTCAATGCATTGTTTATGCTGCTGTTATATTTTTATTATTATTTTTATGAAATTAGAAAAACTGTTAGTGGTATTATATGCATTTTGATTTTTGTTAGTTATAAATGTTGATTTTTAAAATTGTTTCTGAATTTTTAATGGATAATTTTTTATATAAAATTATAAAATTTTGAATTTTATCAATTTAAAAAATATTGAATTTAAATATTTAAAAGTATATATTAAGTTTTTAATAATTTTATTTCATACTTAATTAAACCGGTTGAATTTCGATTGAACTCCGGTTGAACTTCTGAACCATTGAACCAGTTACTCCGCCGGCTTGTTGACCGGTCCTGTTCTCGCTAATTGCTTCATCCGGCGCCTAACTTGGAAAAGACCAAGTTAGGAGCCAAGATGGCCGTACATATTGGAGAATAAGTGTATACTATTATATATCGTTGGAAAGTTCTGGAAGTTAGCTTTCCAATGCCACTAGAAGCGCGTTAATTGGACCTCTGTAGCTCAAGTTATGTCTGTTAGAGTGTAAGGAGGTCAGGGCTGACAACATCATCCACTTTCTTCCTCTTCTTCTATAAAACTCCGTTAAATCCATACGAATGCTACCTGAAATAAACAGAATTTCTCACAACTCAAAGTAGCATTCATAGTGGCTAAAAAGAATTGAAATCTTGATTAAACTTAACAATTCAAATGCAAATTCACTAGGAAAAGATAGGATAGACGCTCACGTATCACTGAGATAAATGCAAATTCATGTCTTTTCTTAAAGTGGGGTTTATAACACTGAAACTTTGAATAGTTTTGGCATCTCACTATCCTTTGAATCTGAGAAATGTCAGTGTCATTTGGAATTAGAATCCGGATAGTATTATGAACTCTCTGGCCTTTTCACTTCGGATTAATCCAGCAAATTTTCATTTATTCTTTCTTTCTTTGGTGCTTTGCACCTTGAGCCTAGCCGTGACTTTAAATGTTTTGTCTCAAGATTTACTTGACACAAAAACATCTCAAGTACTTAATTAGGGAACTCTCTTAGCTTTCAATTCTGATTTTTCTTTCAGTTACTCCCAGACAGTGGTGCTCAAAGCCTTTAGCATACTCTGTTAAATGCACTTGATCTCGACTCTTAGTGCTCTGTCTCAAGGGTTACTTGACACATTCACACCACAAGCATATAGCTAGGAAAACAACTCTTTGAGCTTTTAATCATATTTGACCTTCGTAGCCATTGATGCTTAGAGCCTTGGACCTTGCTTTTCTTTTTGCTATTTCTTTTGCTTCACGGATTAAGCTTTTGTTTAATTTAAAGAATTCATAATAGTTCTCTAAATTCCTATTTCTCATGCATCAACATCCTTTGATTCAAATTCAAATTACACTGTTCATATCATGCATTCAAAATCACAGATAACACCACCATATTTAAGTAAATAAGACTACTCTTAAACATAACCCAATTTCTCATGCAATACACCACTTCTTTTTCCTTTTTTTGGATTCAAGCTCAGTGAGCGGTACATGAGACAACATTTTAAAACTAAAAGCAAATAACAGAATGAAACTAAACCTAAGAGCTGAAAATACTGAAGATCATGCAGGCAATCAAAGCAACAGAGAACAGGAATATAACATAATAGAGACGGAAGGAAATAGGAAGTGAAAAAGGGACTAAACCTCCTCAGTGTGCGGTTTGCACCAAAATTGTCATCCTCACCTCTGAATCTGAAACTAGATTTCCGGATATTCATCTGGTTAAAATGCAAATTTTTACTTCCAGAATCACAACCCTCTTGTAAGTGACATCAAA
The DNA here is from genome assembly GCF_003086295.3 of Arachis hypogaea. Lineage (NCBI taxonomy): Eukaryota > Viridiplantae > Streptophyta > Magnoliopsida > Fabales > Fabaceae > Arachis > Arachis hypogaea. The sequence continues at coordinate 41,913,759 of NC_092053.1, read as the reverse complement.
AAATGCTTCTCATGCAATTCGGAGCGGAATCTCCGTGAGTCATAGGAGCCGGTGGCCGGTACTTTGCCTTTCCTCTTTCTTGAGGGCTAAATGGTTTTTAGTGCTATGAAGAAAAATAGAAAAACCACAAGTGAAGCGACAACACCAAACTTGAACCTTTTCTCGTCCCCGAGTAAAATAGAACAGAGCAAAGAAGAAGGAAGAGGGAAGGAGTGGGATAATGTGAAAAAGTCACTAGGTAGAAAAAGACTAAAGGAAATAGAATGGAGATAATAAGAGTGATATAAGAAAATAAAAAAAAATAAAAAAAGAAATCGGAGAACTGGGAAAGAAGGGAAGGTATTTTTTTTCTTTTAGTTTCTTTTAGAATTTTTTTCTTTTTTGGAGTCGTATTGTGGAAGGGGTGAGAGATATATATGGACAAAGTACAAGGAAGGGGGGCACGTTTGGGTTAATGGGATTAGGTGGGATATAATTAATATATATCCCACCCACCCAAGTTCATGGAGCCAAGTTAGGCGCCACCCACCCAATAGCAACTTCAATTTGTACGCACAAATGGCGCCTAACTTCAGAAAGTCAAGTTAGGTGCCACCCAGTCCGAATCGAACTCCTCCAGGGTGTCTGAAATTCTGTCTGATTTCACTTGTTTCTTTTCTAAATACTCTGCATGATCAAAATACACATAAAACAAAAGGAAAAATTGTAGAAACTCATATAAAACTAAATAAAACCAAAGCATAAATCAAAATTAAGGATACGAAACATCGAGTTGCCTCCTGACAAGCACTTTTTTACCGTCACTAGCTTGACGGTCAGCTCCACTAGGGAGGAGGGTGATCATAGGGGATTAGCTCTTCACCCCTTACTGTGAACTTCTTTCCTGTGCTCTCATGGATCAACTCTACATGCTCAAGAAACAGGATCCTATTTATGAGGCAGGATTGGGCTCGTAGTAAATACCACCTTCATTCTTGGAGAGAAGTCTTCAGTGGGAATCTTTTTATTTCTCCATCCTCTGTGTACTTTCTTCTTTTTGGGAACCTCCTCCTTGGTGGATGATGCATTCTCGACACCAAACTTAGATTTGATGTCAGGAAAAATTTTGTTGATTGTCACCAAAGGAGGTTTGAGCTGCAGATCCTGTGGTGCATCATCAGGGGTTCTTGAAGGGTTGGATCAATAAGCTCAATCTGCATGCACCTCTCCTCTTCAACTGCTGAATGCATATCTTTGAAGACATAAAAGACCAGTTGCTCATCATGCACTCTAAGCACTAATTCACCCACTTCTACATCAATTAGAGCTCTCTCAGTGGCTAGGAATGGCCTTCCTAGGATTATGGAGGCATTTTCATCCTCCCACATGTCAAGAATTACAAAATCTGTTGGGAGGAAGAACTTACCCATGTCCTGGAGAGTAATTGCTTCATCCAGTGCCTAACTTGGAAAATCCTAAGTTAGGCGCCAACATGGCCGTACAGATTGGAGAAAACGTGTATACTATTATTATATATCATTGGAAACCACGTCAATTGGACCTCTGTAGCTCAAGTTATGTCCATTAGAGTGCAAGAAAGTCAGGGCTGACAACATCATCCACTTTCTTCCTCTTTTTCTATAAAAATCTGTCAAATCCATCCGAATGCTACCTGAAATAAATAGAATTGCACACAACTCAATGTAGCATTCATAGTGGCTAAAAAGTATTTAAATCTTGATTAAACTTAACAATCAAATACAAATTCACTAGGGAAAGATAGGATAGATACTCACACATCAGTCACTATGATGGCCTTGCATTCTTCCTTTGGATTTATCACTTTGTCACCAGAAAGAGTATTTGGAGGTCTCTCAGGTATTTGGTTGCTCAACTAACCCACTTGTACTTCCAAATTCTGAATTGAAGTTCTGGTCTCCTGTATGAAACTCTGAGTGTTCTTGGAAAGTTCTGCAACTATAGAAGCTAGGACAAGAGTGCTCTGAGGCTAGGAAGTTGCTTGTTACTACTGAAAGGGCTGGAACTGACGGTTGTTGAATTTATTCTGATTGAAATCGCCTTGAGAGTTGTTGAAATTTGGCTGAGGCTTCTGAGGTTTCTCTCTCCATCCGAAATTTGGGAGATTCCTCCATCCCTGATTAAATGAGTTAGAGTAAGGATCATTATTGGGATTTCTAGAGGAATTGCCCATATAGTTTACCTGTTCAGGAGCGGGTTAAGCATAATCGTAAGTCTCCCTTTGGTTGAAACCACTACTCATGTCATAAGATGCATCTTGAGTATTAACAGTTGAGACTGTCATCCCACTCAAATGCTGAATAATCATGTTGATTTGTTGAGACATGGCCTTGTTCTGGGGAAGAATGGCAACCAAAGTATCTAGCTCCATGACTCCTTTCTTCACAGGATTACTCTCAGAGATTTACAAGTATTGATTGTTAGCAACCATCTGAATTAACTCATCGGCCTCTTCAGGGGTCATCTTCATATGCAGAGAGCCACCCGTAGAATTGTCCAAAGATATTTTGGCCATCTCTGAGAGTCCATCATAAAAGATCTACAATCCGATCCAGTCTGAAAATATGTCAGGAGGGCACTTCTTGATCATTGACTTGAACCTCTCCCAAGCTTCATAGAGGGACTCACCATTTCTCTGCCTGAAAGTCTGAACATTTGTCCTCAGCTTAATTAGCTTCTGAGGAGGGAAGAACTTGGTTAGGAACTTGTTGACCATCTTGTCCCAAGTGTCCAAGCTTTCCTTGGGTTGAGTGTCAAGCCACTGCTTCGCTCTATCTCTCACAGCAAATGGGAAGAGCATGAGCTTATAGACATCCGAATTCACTCCATTAGTCTTCACAGTATCATAGATCTGCAAGAAATTAGAGATGAACAAATTTGGGTCTTCCTGTGGGAGTCCATGAAACTGATAGTTTTGTTGCACCAGAGTGATCAACTGTGGCTTCACCTATAATTTGTTTGCACCTATAGGGGGCACTACAGTACTATGCCCTTAGAAAACAGGAGTGGGGGCAGTGTATGAGCCAAGCATCTTTCTAGGTTGCTCATTACCATTCGGATTCTCAATATTAGCATTGGGATCCATGGTAAACTCTTCAGCTTCCTTCTCAAGTGTCCTTGAGATCCTCACTGGCTTTGTAAACTCTAGCTTGTTGCAAACGTTGCCTCAAGATCCTCTCTGGTTCAAGATTGAAATTAAGAAGGGATTTTTTATTCTTGTTCCTTCTCATAAACAAATAGAAAATAAAAGAAATGTGGAAATCTCTACGTTCGAGTGCAGAGAATTCCTAGTGAGGTATCTTGTGTAAAAGAAATAAAATAAAATAAACTAAATGATTAATACTAAAATTCAAAACTAAAGAAAAATAGGAACCACTAATTTCAAAAATTAAGAAAAGAAAATTAATAAAAAAATTAGAAAATAAAATCACCAAAAGGGGACACCAAACTTAATTTCAAAAATTAAAAGAAAAAAATTAAATAAAATAAGCTAAGAATTCCAAAATTTAAGAACAAAAACAAATAAGACTAAAAATTTGAAAACACCAAACTTAATTTCAAAAATTAAGGAAAAGTTTTAAGATAAAATTAAACCAAACTTTCAAAAATAAAAGAACAAAATAAATAAAAATCAAAAGCTCAAAACGCCTAATCTAAGCAATCAGACAATGGTTAGTTGTCAATCACAGTCAATCCCCAGCAACGGCGCCAAAAACTTAATGCGAGATTTTGAATATCCGCAAACTAACCGGCAAGTGCATCGAGTCATTGACGTGATGAAAATCGTCAGTATAGAATTTTCACAAAATAAATCTCGTCGAAGTATAGATCTAAACCGGCAAACAACCCTCAATCAAAGTTTAATTTGTTTGTCACTTAATAAAAACCGAGAGCATTTAAACCTCGGGTTATCTCTCAAGGAATTGCAGGGAAGTGTGCATATTATTGGTGATGGGGTATATTTTGAGGTTTGATGAACAAGAAATTAAAACTAACAACTAAGGAACTATAAAGGCTAAAAGCTACTCAAGGAAAGGATTAAGAATCAAGGTATCCTATCTTGGATCATTGACCACACAATATGGTGATTACAAAGAGTTAATTCCACTTAGTTGTCCTCTAACATCGGAGGGTTAAGTCAAGTGGACATAATTGATCTTAGAACTAACTAACAACCCTAAATCATCAATGAAACTGGACATCAACGATCTCAAGGGACCTAAGTCCTCAATCACAAGCCAAGAGTACCAAAATCTACTCTAAAATCCAACCAAGCATTTTATCAAACACTTGGAAGGCATAAAAGGAAAGCATAGTAAATTAACAAGAAATATAAAATCTAACAACTACCAAATGCAAGATAACAATAATAACAACTCAAGTAGACAATAAGAAACATAAAACATAAATTGTATTAATGGAAATTAAAATTAATAAGAGTGCTCATAAACATAAAAATAACAAAATAGAGGAAATGGCAAGTAAAGAACCAAGATGTAAGAACAAGCAATTGAAAGGAAAACTAAATCAAAGCAACAATTAAAATCTAAACCTAAGAGAAATCTAACGTAATTTTAGAGAGAAGAGAGAGCTTCTCTCTTTAGAATATGACCTAAAATATGTTTCTAATCTATCCTAATTGCTCTCCCCTTCTTCCTTCTTGATTTTGGCCTCAAATAGCTTCAAAAATGAGTTGGATTGGGCTTCGGTAGCTGCAGAATTTGCCCCCAGTGTGCTACATTAAGTTTGTCATGTGCTGTTTGTCATGCGTACACGTGGGTCACGCGTACGCGTCGCTTGACGAACTTTGATCGCGCATACGCGTGGGTTACGCGTATGCCTCGCATGGCAAATTTCTAAATCCTCATTTCTTCATGAACCCTCCACTTTGAATGCTTTTTTCTTCATTCCTTCAATCCAATCCTTGCCTTATAAATCTAGAATCACTCAACAAACATATCAAGGCATTGAATGGAATTAAAGAGAATTAAAATTAGCAAATTAAGGGCTTAAAAAGTATGTTTTTACTCTTAAGCATAATTTAGGGAGAATTTACAAAACTGTGCTATTTTAGTGAATAAATGTGGAAAAAGTTGATAAAATCCACCGAATTCAATACAAGATAAACCATAAAATTTTGGTTTATCAATCTTCCCACACTTAAACAATACCATGTCCTCATGCTAAACTCAAGAAAGACAAGAAACGGGGTATAAACAGTTATCCAATGTAAACTACCTATATGCAACCTATCTACATGAATGCAACTACTTAGTCAAAATAATTTAATTTCCAAGAATACATATATAAACATAAGGGCTAAAGCAATCAGAATTAAATCAAATCCACAACTGAATTGAGTTATTGAAAAGAATTATAAACTTGCAAGATAAGAAATAATAACTGGTGGAAACATAGAATTTGAGCAATCGAACCCCTCACCGAATGTGTATATGCACTCTAGTCGCTCAAGTGTATAGGGTTGATTCACTCAATTCCCCTCTAATCATGCTTTCTAAAGTTTGTTCTTCATCTAACCAATCAAAAAATATTTAATATACATATGCAAATATCATGAGGGCTTTTCAAGGTTGTAAGGGGGCTAAGGTAAAGGTGAGGATATATGTATGGCCAAGTGAGCTTGAATTTGAATCTTTGACTAACCTAAGCTCTCACCTAACACATACACACTCTATACAATTCTAATATCAAACTTAGCTACCCAAAATCTCACCTTTTGCATACACACACACACTCATGTATCAAATTCAATTCCATCACATATGCATTGATTTTTATTAAGCTTCACATTGGGGTAATTTTGTCCCCTTTTTATTATTTCTTTTTCTTTTTCTATTATTTTTTTCCTTTTTCTTTTCTTTTTTTTTATATGAAAACATAATTTATACAAAGGACATCAATGCATATGGTTTTCATACCATTACATGAGTATACACCCAAATTCCCAATAATTCTCAATAAGCACAAAATACATTTTCATCAACCAAAGTTCTCATATTTTTTCCACACTTAGTTGACACACACACTCACTATCTTAAACTAACCAAAGATTCAAATAGGACAATTAATTGTTTTCTGCTTAAGGTTAGTGATGTGGTAATATAAAGGACAAAAGGGGATTAAAAAGGCTCAAAGTGACAAATAAAGATAAATGAAAAGGTAGGCTATTTAGGATAAATAAGCTATAATAAAATGATAGCCTCAATCACATAAATGCATAGATATACACTAAATAATAGACATATAAAATGGAACAAACCAGAGATTGCAATCATAGAGAAGAAAACACACAAGAATCAAATTCATGGTTAAATGATGTAACCATAAAATTAAGCTCAAAAACTCACCAGTTGTGTGTTCTTTGGTGCAAAAACCATATTCCAAACTATATACATCATGCAAGTTTTAATGAAAATTTTTTTACTCAGATCAATTGGGGTGCCCTATAGATAAATTCGTTGGAAAATTTATTATTTTGACTAAGTTTATTATATATATGAAAAGAAATGCAATAAACTAAGAAAAATACAACTAAGAATTCTAAAAGACCTAGTAATAAAATAAAATATGAAAGCATTGGGATTAGAAATTTGTCACCCAAAAATGGCCGATTGGTCGGGCGACCTCCCCACACTTAAAAGTTTGCACATCCTCGGTGCATTCAGAGATGAGCAAGGGGGATACGGCAACTTCACGGATTGCCACCTTCAGCTGGTGGATCAACCGGCTGCTGCATGTTCTTTCTTCTACTTTCCTTGTTGCATATGGAAAATCATCCTGAAAGATAGAAAATAGTAAGACGATTAAATGTAAAAGCAAGGAAGCATAGATTGTTAGAATGAGGTGATGATCACTAAAATAAAGTGAGTGAATCAATGTGTGACATTTAGGAAAATAATGTGTGAGTTCTAAGTTGCATGCGGTTTAGAATACACACACTAACATTCATAAGCTATGTCACAACTACACAAAAGAAGTATGTACTTCACTCATTTTAGTGTGTTTGAAATGCTTTCAAGGACTTCTAGGTTAAGATAAACAAACAAGTAATAAAGAAGCATAAAAGCATTCAAGCAATAATCAAGTAAATATGAAATGGATGATGAATGGACATTGATTGATGTACAAGGAAACTTAATGAACAAAATGAACTTACACATCAATCAATGACACACTTTGAATTTTGTTTGCATCACCTAATTGACATAAAGTGGGACACATGGGTGCTATGCAACTTATTAAAAGAGAGATATAAGTTGAAAATCAAGCACATAGCAATATGGTCCATATAGCTTGAGAATTTCAAAAAATGTCTTTAAGTGAGCTTACAATGCAATTTCATAAATGAAGCATTATGCCAAAATGAATAATTTTAAATATGTGTAGAGCACATAGTTAAACAATTGAGGGTCAACATGTCATTAAGACACAAGCATAGCATATGGATGCATATGATCAAGCAATACAATGCATTAAGATAAATGCACATAATCCAACATCAAAAATTGTCTAGTCAAGGTAAAGAATTCAAATCACATGGTGGCCAAATCATGCAATTCAAAAGAATTAGAATGGTTGGAAGACAATTCACAAGTACCTGGTATGTAAAGTATCAAAGAAGCAAAATTCAATACCAAGCAACAAACTATAACCTCAACAAAGAAATCCAACAATAAATATTCACAACAATGATGCTAAAATAGCAACATGTCAATAATCAGTATCAGTAAACACCAAACAAGATTAATAATCCAACACTTAGCATGAAAATATAACCTAAACTAACAACCTAATCTACTAAAACAAAAATTCAAACTAAATAACTAATGGAGATGGTGGTAAATGGTGAATGGTGGTAGTGGATGATGGTTGAAGGATGGGAAGAAGAGAGGAGAAGAGAAAAGAAAAAAAGAAAACGGGAGAAGAGAAGAAAAGTGTATGAGACAGGGGTACCCACGCACACGCGTGGGTCACATGTAGGCATGGGTTGGGAGAATGGAATGCTATGCATATGCGTCTGGCAAGCGTATGTGTCATATGGGAAAATAGGGGGTGACGCGTACGCGTCGGTCACGTGTACGCGTGAGAAGAAATTGTGCTAGAAGCACAGTTCCCACACACCACGCGCACAACTCTCTATCTGGACCGTGCGATGGCACAGTCCACGCATGATCCTATCACGCTCAAATTCAGGGATGTCACGCGTACGTGTGGGTCACGTGTACATGAAAGAATATTTTCGTCGGTTAGAAATTTCGCACAAATAATTCTGTTTCTAGTATAGTTCCCAACCAACAAATAATACTCAATCAAAGTTTTAATATGGTTGTCACAAGTATAAACCCCAATAAAATAACCGAGTATTTAAACCTTGGGTCATCTGACAAAAATTGTAATGAAGTGATCAATTATTGGCTATAAAGAAACAAGGGGGTTTGATTTGCAATTGGCAAGAAAATATAAAAGCAAGAAAACAAATGACAATTAACTAATAAAAGAAAGGAAAAGAACTCTTGGCTAAGGCATGGGAATTAGGATCACCATCCTTGTCTACAAACCATGTATTGACAATTATGAGGGACTAACCTATCAAGTCTACTTCTATGCTTGAAGTACGTTAAAAGTCTACTTCAACGCTTGAAGTACGTCAAATAGGCTTGATCAACATCAACCCATAAGTCCCAACCTAGCTACTAATTAACTTAGTAGTAGGCTAGTGTTAATAGGTATCAAATTGACCACTAAGAGTTCTCAAATCACCAAATCAATGAGACCCAATGACTCAAGGTTATCCAATTCCCTTAGCCTAGGCCAAGAGTAAAGAAAATTACTCTAAAACTAGTGAAAACATTTCATCAAACACCTAGAGTGCAATAAAAGTAAACATCACAAAATGCAAGAATTAATAAAAGCTATAACTAACATGAACAAGAAATCAACAATGACAATCAAGATAAACATAAAAAGATATGGAAACATAAAATTGCACTAAAAGAAAATTAATATTCAACAAGGGTTTAAAAACATGAAAGAGAGCAAAATAAGAAATTAACAAGAGAAGTAGATAAACTAAAGTGCTAGAACAAATAAAAGTAAAGAAAAACTAAAAGGAAACAAGATTAAAATATAGATCTAAAAGGAATCGAAATAAGAACCCTAAATTCTAGAGAGAGAGGAGAGAGCACCTCTCTCTTGAATTCTAACCTAAAACATGATGAAAACTATACTATGACTACTCCCCCCCATTTCCCTTGCAATCTTTGGGTTCAAAAGCATCAAAAATGAGTTGGATTTGGGCCTCTTGGATCTCAGAAATCACCCTCAGCGTATTGCCTTTAAGTTGGTCACGTGCTGCTTGTCACGCGTATGCATGGGTCACGCGTACGCGTCGCATTGCAAAATTCCTCTTCAGGCGTATGCATGGGTGACGCGTGTGCGTCGCTGGCAAATCTCCTTCTCATGCGTACGCGTAGGTGATGCGTGCGCGTGGCCTTGAGTTCAGTAAATCCTTAATTCTTCTTGAATTCTCTATTTTTGCATGCTTTTTCTTCATTCCTTCAAACCAATCTTTGCCTTCTAATCCTGAAATCACTTAACAAATATATCAAAGCTTCGAGTGAAATTAAAGTGAATTAAATTTATCAATTTAAAGGCCTAAAAAGCATGTCTTTTACTCTTAAGCACAAATTCAGAAAAATTCACAAAACCATACTATTTCATTGAATAAGTGTGAGATAAGTTGATAAAATTCCCTGAATTCAACCCAAGATAAACCACAAAATTGGGGTTTATCCAACCTCCCCACAATTAAACTAAGCATGTCCTCATGCTAAACCAAGAAAGACTAGAAATGGGGTATGAACATTTATTCAATGCAAATAAACTATATGAACCTATTTACATGCATGCAACTAAATGCAAGATGCTTCTACCCACTTGGTTAAAAGTAAATCGATCTTCAAGAACACATATGAACAAGTAGGGCCAAGGTCATATGACATTTCATAAACACCACCAATTCAAATATAAAAAATTCGGTATATACAAACTTGCAAAAAGAAAGCTCATGAAAGCCGGGAACTAGGAATTGAGCATCGAACCCTCATCGAAAGTGTATCCGCTCTAGTCGCTCAAGTGTATAGGGTTGATTCACTCAATTCTCCTCTAATCATGCTTTCCAAGATTTATTTTTCATCTAACAATTAACAATTATTCGGTGCATGCATACATTTATCATAAGGACTTATTCATAGGTTGTAATGGGGCTATGGTAAAGATAAGAATGCATATGGCTAAGTGAGCTTGAAATTCGCATCTTTGATTAACCTAAGCTCTCACCAAACACATATAACAACCTATACAATTCTAATACACAACCTAACTACCCATTTATTCACTTTTCACACATTCTTGCGTTCTCTTTAATTCACACTCCATATGCATTGTTATTACTACTTTACTTTTGGGCATTTTTGTCCCCTTTTTATTGCTTCCTTTTTCTATATATTTTTCTTTTTTTTATTTTTCTATTTTTCTTTTTTCTGCATTCTTTTTATTTTTCTTTTCTTTTTCTTCTATTTTTTTATATATTTTTTTCAAGATAAAATATATACAAGAGTATCAATACATATGGTTAAAACATTTATGTACCCAATCCCATGATTTTCAACAAAAATACAAAATACACTTTTACCTCAACCAATGTTCCCAAGTTTTCCATACCCAAATGATACACACCCTCACTAGCCTAAGGTAATCAAAGGTCCAAATTAAGGGACATTTATTATTTTTCACTTAGGGGTAGTGATGTGCTAAAATTAAGAATAAAAGGGATTGAATAGGCTCGAAATTGGCTAACAATGGTTGATGAAAGGTAGGCTATTTGGGTAAGTGAACTAAATGAAATGATGGCCTCAATCATATAAATTCATTCATACACAAAATAATGGACATAAAGAATCAAACAAATCAAAGATTGCAGTCATAGAAAAAGAATAATGCACACAAGAATGGAAATAAGTGGTTATATGATGTAACCACACAATTGGGCTCAAAACTCACATGCTTGTGTTCTTAGCTCAGAAACCATATTCCAAAATTAATTCCTTCAAGCAAGTTCAACAAAAAAAATTCAAATTGCTAGGGTGTCCTAAAACAGTTTTCTTAGAAAAGAAATCATCACTCTAACCAAGTAGTCCTAACATAAAAAGAAGTGGTAAAATATGTACAAATTCTAACTAACATGCAACCTATCACGCAATGCGACACTAACTAACAAAGAAGATTAAGAGTTGGAGTTGAGAAAGGAAGTGGTTACCCACGGAGGTCGGTCCTCGACGTCCCCACACTTAAAGATTGTACTTTCCTCGGTACATGCAAAGAAGGGAAAGGTGGATGGGTTGCTACAATTAATGAGCTCCTTCAAAAGGTTGTGCGGAGAGACTTGTTTGTCACCCCATTTAGAAGTTTTTCTTTCCCCCTCTTGGTGGCCAGCCTAAAAGGAGAGAAAAGGAAGAAGAATAAGCCTACGAGCAAAGATATCAAAACAAATTAGGCGGGGGCTAATGCAAAATAAGAGTAGGGTTCTCAACTACGTGGTAGATACAACATGAAAATGAGAGAACAATATAAGCTAAGGCATATCAACTAATACTTGATGCAAGAGTAAAGTCAAAGCATAAGTAAATGACATGAAGAGAACACTTAGAAGCATCAAGTTTAAATAGGAAAGAGTAGTCACAAAAGACAATATGAGGTTATATCAATGCACAAAGAACACAAGAGTAAAAAGAGATTAAGCATTGATTTAAAAGTTTCATCATCCAACAATATTAAACAAGTCAAGAAGCACCAAAATGTTCCAAGGAATTCTCAACAGTTATATAGGAAAATTCAACACCAATGTTAAAATAACATATTTACAAAAGAAAAGAAGAAAGAGCTACCAAAATAAAATTAGAATGCAATAAATGACATACAAAAGAAAATAAAAAATAAGAAAAATGAGAAATAGAATTTTGAAGAGAGGGAGAAGAAGAAAGTAAGAAAGGAATAAGAGAGAAGAAGAGAGGTAGAAAGAAAGAGGAAGGAGAGAAGAAAGAAGAAGAAAGAAGAAGAAGGGAGAAGAAAGGAACAAAAACAGGGGAGAAACGGGGCGCGAAGGCGACGCATGCACATGGGCGACGCCTGCGCGCGAAAAGCAAGAGGGGGAAGCAACGTGTAGGCGTCGTCCACGCGTACGCGTGGAATGCAGAAAAGAGAGATGACACGTATGCGACACCCACGCGTACGCGTGGAGCTAAATTATGCTATTCGCACAAAAACAGCACCACTCCAGCGCAAACTCTCTGGTTTTTGTACTAGGAGTCCCAACATAGCACACGACACGTGCGCGTCGGCCATGCTCACGCGTGGCGCCCCCCTTTTTTTAAGATGCATAAAACAGAAATAGGGCATTCTCCTAACCTATATACATTTTAAATAAACCAAAATTCAAATTTAACAAAAATCTTTTAGTTTTTGAAAAATTTTCAAAGACAAAACAACGAAACTTGCACTTCAAGCAAAATGCAATTCAAAACAACTATTCTAATCAAAACATAAATCTAACAAGCAACCTATCAATCAAAGTAAGATATGCAAAAGTATGAAAAGAAGAAAACTACCTAATAATGGCAACTCCATTCATTCGTTGATTATATATACAAGAGAATGGAAAGAGTTTACCATGATGGGGTGTCTCCCACATAGCACTTTTAGTTTAAGTCCTTAAGTTGGACAATTGGGAGGCTCATTGTCAAGGTGGTTTATGCTTGTACTCATCCTTGAACTCCCAAGGATGCTTGCCCCTCAAACGATCGTCAAAATTTCCAACCGACTTCACCAAGCTTGAGTGAAGTTCTTCCCAAGATATGAGCTCCCAATATTGGTCTTCATGTTGTGATCCGAGATCTGGTGCACGAATCCCAAACCTTTGTACAGTTGTACCAGTAAGTGCACTGGGTCGTCCAAGTAATACCTAAGTGAGTCAGGGTTGATCCCACGAGAATTGTGGTTTGAAGCAAGCTATAGTTACCTTGCAGGTCTTAGTCAGGTGAAATCAAAGTTGTTGGATTGAGGCTTAATTGCATTAAAAGAAATATGAGAGAAGGGTATAAGGTATTTTGTGAATGGAATCAGTAATAGGAATATAGTTGTGGATAGGAGTTGCTTAGCCTTTCTGAATTAACTCTGGTATTACTGTCTCCTTTACTTGTGAGTGATTTCATCTATGGTAGATTGTATGTGATCAACGCCATGGGATGTGGTCGTCAATCTCCTCTGCTCCAGATCAAATGCCATTGGCCGTGGTCATCCAATCTGACAAAGGGTGAAGCTCTAGCAGTTCATTCTCCTGGCAATCCTATTCAAAACGCCACAGACAAGGTCGAATCTTCCGAATTAGAGAATGCTGCTTCTTTGGGTTCTAGCCTCTACCATAGAGATCCTAATCTCCGCGAAAATCAACTGAACCGGTGTCTCGAGAAGTCTCCAACAAAGTCGTGGATTAGCCGTCTGAGAGATGCATAATCAAGCTAGCGGTTCGTGCTTTCCAGACACGTATTCACATGAACCCAAGTAGACACGGGTGGTTGTCAAGCCCGCGGTCCTAGTATGATGAACAGAACTGATTATCACTAATCATCCTATTCACCATATTTAAGAACGAGTATGCATCTTAGAAATAAATCAAACACGGATCGAAGAAGAAACAGTAATACTTTTATTAATTCATAGGACTCAGCAGGGCTCCTCCCCTCAACCTACGAGGTTTAGAAACTCATACTGAAAGAAAATACAATAGTAAATTCGAAAATATGGTAGAAGGTATTGTAAAGGTGTTCGAATAATATAAATCTAATCCCTTAAATACTAAACAATGACTAGTAAGGGTAAAACAGTCTTTTTAGTGCTAAAATCCACTCCTGGGGCCCACTTAGTGAGTGTTTAGGCTGAGCTTTGATGAGATCCATATGCTAGGAGGCCTCTAGGGCATTGAACGCTGGCTAGGGGGTCCTCTTTGGGCGTTTGGAGGCTGGTTTTTGCTCCTTGGGCGCTAGCGCCAGAAAGGGGGCAGGAGGCTGGCGTTCGACGCCGGTTTTGGGCCTTCTAATCTGACGCAAAGTATGGACTATTGTATATTTCTAGAAAGCTCTGGATATTAGCTTTCTATAGCTTTTGAGATCGCTCAATTTAAACTTTTGTAGCTCCAGAAAAGCGCTTCCGAGTGCAAGGAGGTCAGATCTAGACAGCATCTGCAATGCTTTCTCTGTCTCTGAATCAGACTTTTGCTCCAGCTTCTCAATTTCAGCCAGAAAATACCTGAAATTACACAAAAGCACAAAAACTCAGTGGGATCCCAAAATATGAATTTAACACTAAAACCTATAAAAACTTAATAAAAATTAAATAAAATATACTAAAAACTGTATGAAAACTATGCCAAAAAGCGTATAAAATATCCACTCGTCACAATACCAAACTTAAACTGTTGCTTGCCCCCAAGCAATTAAAAATAAAATAGGATGAAAAGAAGATTAAGGTACAATAAATCTCAGAGTCTCAATGAAGCTTAGTTACAATTAGATGAGCGGGACTTAGTAGCTTTCTTGCTTCTGAATAGTTTTAGCATCTCACTATCCATTGAAACTCAGGATGGTTAGCATCTTTAAGAACTTAGAATCCAGATGATATTATTGACTCTCCTAGTTCAGTTCTTTTTTATTCTTGAACACAACTTTCAGAGTCTTGGTCGTGACCCTAAGCACTTTGTTTTCTAGTATTACCACTGGATATATAAATGTTATAGACACTTTACCTGGGTGAACCCTTTTGGATTGTGATTTAGCTTTGCTAGAATCCCCAAATAGAGGTGTCCTGAGTTCTTAAGCACACTCTTTTCGCTTTGGATCATGACTTTAACCGCTCAGTCTCAAGCTTTTCACTTGACACCTTCATGCCACAAGCACATGGTTAGGGACAGCTTGGTTGAGCCACTTAGGCCCAAGATTTTGTTTCCTTTAGGCCCTCCTAACCACTGATGCTCAAAGCCTTGGATCTTTTTACCCTTGCCTTTTGGTTTAAAGGGTTATATGCTTTTTGCTCTTGCCTTTTGGTTTAAAGAGCTAATGGCTTTTTCTTTTTTTTCTATTTTCTTTTTTTCGCCACTTTTTTCGCATGCATCATGCTTTGCTGCTTTTTCTTGCTTCAAGAATCAAATTTTGGATTTTTCAGATCATCAACAATACTTTTCCTTTTTCTTCATTCTTTCAAGAGCCAGCATCCTAAAATTCCAACTTCAAATATGCATTGTTTATTCATGCATTCAGAAACTAAAGCAATGCCACCACCTCAAAATAATTGATTATTCTTTATTGTAGGACTCGAAAATTTATGCATCTTTAATTCTTCTAAAAAAATCTACTATTTTATTCATGTTTAATGATGATAAGAGAAATAATTTATATTTAATTAGAAAAGTAAAAACTAATTAATTACTATTAATGCTTATGTAATTCTAAAAATTAAAAGACATAAAAATAAAAAATACAGACTTAGATACTACTAGTTGATGCCAGAGCATCTTGGCCAGTTTCACTGACCTTTTCTTTAGTGTTTTAAGGTAGTTTCATGCATTTTCTTAGTAAATAAGCAAGTTTTGAGTCGATATTCACTTACATCTTGATTTAGGCAAATATTGTGAATTTTACATGATTTCATGAGAATTATGCATGGATTGAATGATAATTGGGATAACGCATGATCTCATAACTTGGGCTAGAGCTTTGATGCACTTTATTTGCTTGATTTCAGGACAAAGGAAGCAAGGAAGAGCCACGTTAGTAGCCATGTTAGTCTAACTAACGTGACCACTAACGTGGAATGGGAGCTAGCTTGCAACGTTAATGAGAAAAGTAATCGCCAATAACGTCCTCGAAGCCATCATAGCCCACGTTAATTGCCACGTTAAATACATTAATGTGGTAGTTAACATGGAAGAAGAGGGAGCTCTAGCGTTAGTGGTAAAGGTGAATACCACTAACGCTCCAAAGTGGCAATTGTCCACGTTAAGAGTCACGTTAACTCAGTTAACGTGAACTCTAACGTGGAAGAAGAAGATGAAGCCAACGTTAGTGACACTCACCTTTGTCACTAACGTTGGACTAAGCCCATATTGGCCACGTTAAGAGCCACGTTAACTCAGTTAACGTGGACTCTAACGTGGAGGAGCAAGGAATGGCCAACGTTAGTGACACTCACCTTTGTCACTAACGTTGGACTAAGCCACTATGAACCACGTTAGTTGCCACGTTAACTCAGTTAACGTGGAAGCTAACGTGGAGAAGAGGAAGATGAGCCAACATTAGTGACACTCACCTTTGTCACTAACATTGGAGATGGTAATCAACACCACGTTAGTGGCCACGTTAATGTAATTAACGTGAGGCACTAACGTAGGAAAGGGGCGTTTTAGAGCGTTAGTGACAAAGGTAAGTGTCACTAACGCTCTCAAGGCTAAGGCATGCTCACGTTAAGAGCCACGTTAGTTATACTAACGTGAACTCTAACGTGAGAAAAGGAGGGACTCTCAACATTATTGAAAAAGGTAAACCTCAATAACGTGTGCGAAGGACCAAGAGGCAACGTTAGTGGTCACGTTGGTGCCACTAACATTGAAGTTAACGTGGACCATATTTGGGTAAGGAACATTAGTGAAAAAGGTGATGGCACTAATGTTCTCGAACCCACACCTTCACTTAATGTTAACGCCACTAACGTCCTGAGCTAAAGTCCATGCCTACTTCACACTTTATCTGCAAGTAAAGCTAAGCCCACTGAAGATGATAACTGCTTCAACTCAAGATCCAAAGGCCCATATCCAAGACTTGAAGAGCCAACTAGAAGATCAGAAGAGTAGTATATATAGGGGTAGTTTTGAATTAGAAGAGAGCTTTTTGGGCATAGGGAAAACTACACTCTGTATAATTTTACTTTCTCTACAACTTCTAGTTTTAATTCCAGAATATATTTTCCATCTATGCTTTCTATTCCCAGAACTATGAACAACTAAACCCCTTTCATTGGGTTAGGGAGCTCTGTTATAATTTGATGGATCAATAATAGTTTTCATTATTCTTCTTCTTTCTTTTCTCTTGATTTTACTAGAAAGCTTTCAATCTTCATCCAATTGGATAGTTGTCTTGGAAAAAAAGCTATTCATATTTGGATCTCTTCGGAACCTTGGAAGCGGAATAAAGATATCACGCTAGAAATGCTTTCTCATGTTGGACCAAATTGGGGTTTGGATGGGTATAGTGACATATAATCCTACCAACACTTTGATTTGGGAATACATGTGGTATAATCAGTGACCATACTTCATCTCTTCTCATGAGCAATTAGACCAAGGAATTGGCTATTGATCAAGGTTTGAGAGATTGAATTACCAAGGAATTAGAATTCAATCACTTAAGATTGCCAAGGAGATCAATGAATGCATTGATTGAAGAAGAGATGAGAATGAACTTGATCTGGAGAATGCAACATCTCCTAAGCCCAATGAATTCCCCATTTTTGATCTTACCCATTCTCTTTAATTCTTGATAATTACTTTGATGTTCATCATCCCCAATCCCCATTTAAGATTCTGCAATTTACTTTCCGCCATTTACATTCAACTCTTTATTTCCAGCATTTACATTTATGCTATTTACTTTTCCGCCATTAAATTTCCTGCAAATTCTCAAATCAATTTCTGCTTAGCTCAACTAGAACATTCCTCTAATTAAAGTTGCTTGATCAATCAATCCCTGTGGGATTCGACCTCACTCTATTGTGAGTTTTTACTTGATGACAATTCGGTATACTTGCCGAAGGAAAATTGTTGAGAGACAAGTTTTCGTGCATCACTAGTGATCATGCAACTCTAAATTAGGATAGAAATATGTGAAACAGGAACAGGAATAGTCACAGGGTTGAAACTTAACAACCTTCAGCTTGAGGGGCGCTGGGCTCTTCAAGTTGAGGGACGTTGGGCTCTTCAGGGGAGAGCTTCTGGCACTTCAAATCCTCCATCTCATGTCGTTGCTTCTCTTACTTCTTGATCAGTTTGTAAATCATGCTAGTCTGATCTTTCTGCTCCTCTCTGAGCTAATCTAAAGTGCTTTGCAAGTGTATTACAGATGCCTTCAGCTAGTCCCAATACTCCATCGGGGGGATCTCTTGGGGAGGCTCAGGTGCCTTCCTTTTGGGTTGATCCTCTTGTATTTTGGTACTCTCCATCACCTGCTTGGTGATTGGGGCTTCCACTGGAATGAAATTGTCCACCTAGATCAGAACCTTAGCCTCTTGGCATAGGCAAAAGATGAGATTTGGATAAGCCAGCATGGCATTAGTAGACACCCTGTTTGCCAACCTGTAGATCATCACAGCTCTTGGAATATTGACTTAAAAGCGGTTACTTGTGGGGAGTATAGAACGCCCAATGAAGTCTAGCCATCCTCTAGCAACTAGCTTGAGGTTTGCCCTTTTGTATTCTCAATCTATTGAGTTCTAGGCAAGCATATGTCCTCTAGGACTTGATCTAGCTTTTGGTTGGCTACCACCCTTTTATTGTATGATTCAGGGTCATCCTTTTGCAAGGGTAATTTAAAGATCTCTCTCACCCTATCCAGATAAAGTACATGATCTTCCCCCTGACCATAGTGCGAAAGGTATGGAATACTGTTCCATCTTCCTTTTGCTTATCTATCATCCACAGATTTGCATAGAATTCATGGATCATGTTGTATCCAACTTTAAACTGATGATCAGTCAAAATCTCCTAGCCTCTCCTTCGAATTTTCTCATGGATCTCTGGATATTCTTCTTCTATTAATTTAAATCCCACCTTAGGGATTACTGGGCTTTTACTCATTATCTTGTGATAATGTTCTTCATGTTGCTTGGTAAGGAATCAAACAAGTTTGAAAACAACTGTTGAGTTGTCTTCTTTCTTGTTCTTTGAGGCAGTTTTGCCACTTTTTGGAGCCATGGGATTGAATTCTTGATGAGAGAACAGGACTCCTTCCACAGCAAACTTAGAGGATTTGCTCATCCTCGAGCAAAAGATGAGAAAGAAAGAAGAAGAAAAGTGAATTAGAAGAGAAGAGGAGAGTAGAATTCGAATGAGAGGTGGTGAATGAGAGAGAGGGGCACGGGCAAGCATATATATAGGGAGGGGGAAGGATTTTCGAAAATAATCATTAAAGAAAGATAAAGATTTTTAAAAAAGATAGAAAAAGATAAGTTGTTAAACTTGAAAGATAAGAAAAGATTTTAAAAAGATATAAAAGATTTTAAAGATAAGATAAGAAGTATGAAAAAGATTTGAAAGTTTAATAAAAAATATGAATAAGATAAGAAAAGATTTTGAAAGAAATTGAAAACAAGTTGAAAAAGATATGAAATTTTGAAAAGGATTTGAAAGGTTTTGAAAATATGATAAACTTAAAATTAAATTGAAATAGAAGTATTTGAACAAGATTTGATTTAAAGATCAAAGAATATTTGAAATTGAATTTGAAAAAAGATGAGTTGAATAAAGAGAATATGAGAATTTTAAAATTACCTCCATGCTGCCTTGCTGGAGTTTAAATGCCCAGAATGCAGGCATTCTGGCGTTTAATGCCAGATTGATCCTCCCTCTTGGGCATTAAATGCCCAGCCAGGGCTCCCTAGCTGATGTTTAACGCCAGGATTGTTGCCTCCATGGGCGTTTGAACGCCCATTTGCCTTCACTTTTCGGCGTTTAACGCCAGAGAAATCCTTACTCCAGGGTATTCTGTTTGCTGTTCTGCATCATTCTGTCTCTGTTTAAGCATTGTTCATGATCACTAACATTAAAATTAACTTAAAACATAATGGAAAACTAATTAAAAAGAAAACTAATTAAAACCGAAACAACCAAAAAATTAATAATGTATGGGTAATTATTGGGTTGCCTCCCAACAAGCGCTTCTTTAATGTTTTTAGCTGGACTTCACTGTACTTAACATAGTAGTAGTGCTGAGCCTCTTGGCTCTATATCTCCTTCAAGGTAATGCTTGACCCTCTGTCCATTGACAGTGAACCTTTTTCCTTTACCTTGAAGTTCTATGTGCTCGTAAGGTGATACACTAGTAATCACAAACGGTCCTGTCTAACGGGATTTGAGTTACCCAGGAAATAGTTTGAGTATTGATTTGAAGAGCAGGACCTTCTATCCTGGTTCAAAGACTCTGGAAGATAACTTTCTATCATGCCACCTCTTTGCCTTTTCCTTATAGATCATTGCATTTTCAAATGCATCTAAGAGAAATTCGTCTAACTCATTTAGTTGGAGAAGTCATTTTTCTCCTGCTGCATTTGCATCAAGGTTAAGGAATCTAGTAGCCCAATAGGCTTTGTGTTCTAGTTCTACTGGTAAATGACATGACTTCCCATATACTAACTGATATGGTGAGGTTCCAACGGGAGTTTTGAAAGCTATTCTGTATGCCCACAGAGCATCATCAAGCTTTCTAGCCCAATCCTTTCTAGAGGTACATACAGTCCTCTCTAGGATTCGCTTTAGTTCTCTATTTGAGACTTCAGATTGCCCATTGGTTTGGGATGATACGGTGTTGCTACTTTATGGCGAACTTCGTAATGGCTTAAGACAAAATCCAACTGTCTGATGCAGAAATGAGTACCTCCATCACTAATTAGTGTCTTAGGGACACCAAATCAACTGAAGATGTTCTTTTGGAGGAACTTCATTACTAGTCTGGTGTCATTAGTGGGTGTTGCTATTCCTTCAACACATTTAGACACATAATCTACTGCCACAAGGATGTAGATGTTTGAGTATGAAGGCGGGAAGGGTCCCATGAAATCTATGCCCCATATGTCAAACAGCTCAATCTCTAGGATTCCTTGCTGAGGCATGCTATGACCATGAGGGAGATTGCCAGCACTTTGGCAACTATCACAGTTATGGACGAACTCTATAGAATTCTTAAAGAGAGTAGGCCAGTAAAAGCCACTTTGGAGAACTTTGGTGGCTGTCCGCTTGCCTCCAAAGTGTCCTCCATAGTCTGAGCCATGGCAATGCCATAGAATTCTCTGTGCCTCTTCTGCAGACATACAGCGTCGGATTATTCCATTTGAGCATCTCTTAAAGAGATATGGTTCATTCTATAAGTAATACTTTGCATCATGCATGAGTTTCCAGGCTTGCTACCTGTTAAACTCTTTGGGAATGAACCTTATGGCCTTGTAGTTTACAATGTCTACAAACCAAGGTACCGTCTGGATAGCATAGAGTTGCTCATCTGGAAAGGATTTGAATATGTTAGTAAAGGAAGAAAAAGTCACTGCTACTAGTTCAATCTTAAAGAAGTGGTCAGCCACTTGATTTTCTGTGCCTTTCCTGTCTCAAATTTCTATATCAAACTCTTGTAGGAGTAACACCCATCTTATGTGTCTGGGCTTAGAGTCCTGCTTAGTGAGAAGATACTTTAGAGTGGCATGGTCAGTATAGATAATGACCTTAGATCCTACTAGGTAGGATCTGAACTTGTCAATGGCATAAACTACTGCAAGTAGCTCCTTTTCTATAGTGGTGTAGTTTTTCTACGCATTATTTAGTACACGACTAGCATAGTAAATGACATACAAAAGCTAGTCATGTCTCTGCCGTAGGACTGCACCAATTGCATGATCACTAGCATCACACATTAGTTCAAATGGTAAGTCCCAGTTTGGTGCAGAGATGATAGGAGCAGTGACAAGCTTGGCTTTCAGAGTTTCAAAGGCATGCAGGGATTCTTGGTCAAAGATGAATGGAACATTAGTGGCCAAGAGATTACACAGGGGTTTTGTGATTTTTGAAAAATCTTTTATGAACCTCCTGTAGAATCCTGCATGTCCTGGGAAACTCATGATTGCCTTGACATTAGTAGGGGGAGGCAATCATTCAATCACTTCCACCTTAGCTTGATCTACTTCTATCCCGTTGTTTGAGATCCGATGCCCAAGAACAATTCCTTCAGTTACCATAAAGTAGCATTTCTCCCAGTTTAGAACTAGGTTTGTCTCTTGGCATCTTTTTAGAACTAGGGCCAGATGATTAAGGCAGGAGTCAAATGAGTCTCCAAAAATAGAGAAGTCATCCATGAATACTTCAAGGAACTTCTCTACCATATCAGAGAAGATGGATAACATACATCTCTGAAAGGTAGTAGGTGCATTGCATAGGCCAAATGCCATTTGCCTGTTGGCAAACACGCCAGATGGGCATGTGAATGTTGTCTTCTCTTGATCCTGTGGATCCACTGCTATTTGATTGTACCCGGAATATCCATCCAGAAAACAATAAAAGGCATGCCCTACTAGTCTTTCTAGCATTTGGTTAATAAATGGTAAAGAAAAATGATCCTTCCTGGTGGCGTCATTGAGTCTTCTATAGTCAATGCACATATGCCACCCTGTAACTATCCGTTTTGAGATCAGCTCATTTTTTTCATTATAAACCACTGTCATGCCTCCCTTCTTGGGAACAACTTGGACAGGGCTCACCCAGGGGCTATCAGAAATGGGATAAATGATCTCAACCTCCCAGAGCTTAGTGACTTCCTTCTGCAGTACTTCCTTCATGGCTGGATTCAATCACCTTTGTGGTTGCACCACTGGTTTGGCATTATCCTCTAGAAGGATTTTATGCATGCATCGGGCTGGGCTAATGCTCTTAACGTCACTTATAGTCCACCCAAGGGCAGTCCTATGTGTTTTGAGCACTTGAATTAGTGTTTCTTCTTCCTGTGGTTCTAAGACAGAGCTCATGATCACAGGATAAGTATCTCCACCTCCCAGAAATGCATATTTCAGGGAGGAAGGTAATGGCTTAAGCTCAAGCTTTGGAGGCTTCTCCTTTTCCTCAGAGGTTTCCAGAGGTTCCTCTGAATCAGGCTGGGCATCATTAAGGATGTCATTCAGCTCTTCCTTGAGACTTTCGTCCATGTTGACTTCTTCAACTAGGAAATTAATGAGGTCAATGCTCATGCATTCCTCAGGGGTGTCTAGATGCTGCATAGCCTTGACAGCATTTAGTACGAACTGTTCCTCATTGACTCTCAGGGTTACTTCCCCTTTTTCAATATCAATGAGGGTAGGGGTGGCAATGGGGCGGGTAGGGACGGGTTTTTGCTCTATCCAACACCGCCCCGCTGTACAACAACCCGCATAGAACCCATCCCGCTTCTACCTGCAGGTAGTAAAACGTTGAAATCTAACCCGCCCCTGCGGGTACCCGCGCCCGCCCCTACCTGCCCCTATAATTATTAAAATCCAATAAATAAAATTAAATTTCAAAATTTATATAACTATCATCACATACATAATATAAATTAAAGTAAAAATTTAAATATGATACAATATTATTAATCATTTACTAATTATTTAACATATATTATACATATTATATATATTGAAATTATATATATTATATATATAGCGGGGCGGGTATTACCTAAACCCGACCCCGCCCATCCCCTCCCAAGAACCCGCCCCGCTAAAAACCCGCCCCGAGTGGGTAGGGGCGGGGTGGGTACCCGCGGGTTTGGGTGGTATTGCCATGCCTAAATGAGGGTCTGTCTTGTAACTAGGAAGGGTCTTCCTAGGATAAGGGATGCACTCTTGTGCCCTTCCATGTCTAGCACCACAAAGTCAGTGCGAAAAGCAAAGGGTCCAACCCTGACAATCATGTCTTCAATTACACCTGATGGTATCTTAATAGAACCATCAGCAAGTTGAAGGCATATGCGTGTTAGTTTGACTTCCTCAAACAAGCAAAGCTTCTTTATTAATGAAGCAGGTATTAGGTTGATACTTGTTCCAATGTCACATAGAGCTGTCTTTGTACAAGCATCACCTAGAGTGCATGGTATCATAAAGCTTCCAGGATCCTTAAGTTTTTCTGGTAGGCTATTTTGAATGATTGCACTGCACTCTTCAGTGAGGAGGACTGTTTGTGTCTCTCTCCAATCCTTCTTATGACTCAGAATGTCCTTCATGAACTTAGCATAAGAAGGTATCTGTTCAAGAGCCTTTGCAAAAGGGATCTTGATCTCTAAAGTTCTGAGATAATCTGCAAAGCGGGCAAACTGTTTATCCTTTTCCTCTTGACAAAGCTTTTGAGAAAATGGCATTTTAGCCTTATACTCATCAACTTTGGAGATGAGTTTTACCCATTCAAATGAAGGACTAGATGGCCACTGAGGTAGAGAAGTTTCCAACAATCTTGATAAAGCATGTTCCACTCCCGTCCATCCTCTTCTAGAGAATTCCACCACTTGACAAGGTTCTTCAAGCTCTACCTGTTTCCAAGCTTCCTAAAATTCACATTCTTCTTCACCAATCTCTTCAAGGTCTTCCCTATCACTCAAGTCATAAATAGGAGGTTTAGTGAAATCTACCTCAACATCAATTTCAAATTCAATGATGAAGGATCCATAAAGCTCAAGAGGATCATATGTTGGTGCGGAGTCATCATAAATAGGTGGACTTGTTGTTTGTACCATTTCTTCCAATTCTTCATTCACATTGTGCCTTGGAGGTTGTGCACTATCCTCATTGACATAACTTTCAAACCTCATGGAAGAAGGCTTGATGGGGGAAAATTGTCGGTAAAGAATTTCACAAAATAAGTGCATTATAAGTATAGATCTAAACCGACAATTAAACCTCAATCAAATTTAATTTGTTTGTCACTTAAGCAAACCCAATAAAAATAACCGAAATATTAAACCTCGGGTCAATTCTCAAGGAATTACAGGGAAGTATGTTACTATTGGTTATGGGATTGTATCTTTTTGGGTTTTTAAAATGTGGAACAAGGAATGTAAATAACAAGGAAATAAAATAATAATTAAGAAAAGTCTTAGCAAGGATTGATAATTGGAATTCCTATCCCCATTATCATAGTCACTTGTGATGGTAATTGCCTTTTGCTATCACTTAGTTAACCTCTAACAATTGAAAGTAAGTCAACTGAGAAAATCAACTTGAGTTCAAAAGTTCTAATCAAAGACTAGAGTTAGTGAAGTTCAAGCCAACTAGCTAGTTTCAATCACCAACCAACGAGAGACTTTGATGATTCAAGAGTCTCCGATTAATCAATTCAAGCTAAGAATATAAAAATCTAACGTAAAACCCTCCCAAGAATTTTATCAAACACTTGGAAGGCACAACATAAAAACATAAAAAACTAGCAAGGAATATTAAATCTAAACAACCAATTGCAAACATCAATAATAGCAAACAAATAAAGGACAATAAATATAAAATACCTCAAATTGCATTAAAAAGGGAAATCCAATCTAACATGAGAATTCATAAATCAAAATGGCAACATAAAGTAATCAATAAGGGAAATAAATAAACAAGAATACTAGAACAATTAAAAGTAGAAGAAAAACTAAATTAAAACAAGATAGAAATCTGAAATTGAAAAGGAATAAAACTAAGAAACCTAAAACCTAGAGAGAGGAGAGAGCCTCTCTCTCTCTCTAGAAAACTACATCTAAAACCTAAAATTATGTGAATAAATTGTTGGATTAATGATTCCCCCACTCTGCAGCCTCTATTCTGTGTTTTCTGGCTTGGATCTGGGCCAAAAACAGCCCAGAAATCGCCCCAGCGATTTCTGCAAAATCAGCACGTGACGCTTTGTCACACGTACGCTTCATCCACGCGTATGCATCGTTTGACAAAAATCATTGTCACGCGTACGCGTCAGTCACGTGTACGCGTCGCTTGTCTTCTGCGCCAGTCACGCGTACGCGTGGCCCACGCGTACCTGTCGCTGCCAACTTCTCAAAACATGATTTCTTGCATTCCTTCCACTTTTGCATGCTTCCTTTCCGTCCTCTAAGCCATTCCTGCCCTATACAGCCTGAAAACATTTAACACACAGATCACGACATCGAATGGTAATAAAGGGTAATTAAAATTGACAATTTAAAGGCCTAGGAAACATGTTTTCAACTATATCACAGAATTAGGAAGGAAAATGTAAAACATGTAATTTATATGCATAAGTGTGAGAATAATGGAGAAAATTCGCTCAATTTAATACAAAATAAACCGTAAATTAGCGGTTTATCAATCTCCCCACACTTAAACATTAGCAGGTCCTCATGCTAAGCTCAAGAGAACTAAAAGAGTGAAAGCAGAATGGTGGAACTTATGAAATACAACCTATCTAGATGCGAGCTATCTACATGCATCATGCTATTCTAATTACTATCTATCTATATATATATAAGCGTATATGTGGTCAAAGTGAGTCAAATTTCCAAGAAATCATATATGCACAATCAAAGACTAAATCAATCATATCAAAGCACATTCACAATTGAGTTGAGTTAATCAAAAGAGTTCACTAACTTGCAAGACAAGCAATGATCAAATATGGACATATGAAAATGACCAATTAAACCCTCACTGGATTTGTATATGCACTCTAATCACTCAAGTGTTTCGTGTTAAACCTCTCAAATCTCCTCTAATCATGCTTTCTAAAATTTTGTTCTTCATCTAACCAATCAACAATTATCAAGTGTACAAATGCAAATATCATGAGGGCTTTTCAAGGTTATAATGGGGCTAAGGTAAGGGTGAGGATATACGTATGGCCAAGTGAGCTATCATATGAATCTTTGATTAACCTAAGTTCTCTCCTAACACATATACACACTCTATACAATTCTAAAGTCAAGCTTAGCTACCCAAATTCTCACTTTTGTATATTTCACATACTCATGTCTCAATTTTCATTCCATCACATATGCATTGATCTTTTTATTGAACTTAACATTGGGGTAATTTTGTCCCCTTATTCATTTATTTTTTTTTCTTTTCTTTTTTTTCTTTTTTTTATATGAATGAAAACATAATATATCAAGTGATAAGGCTTTTCTAATTTGACATGAGTAAGCACCCAAAGATCCAATATTTGTCAGTAAAAACACAACACATTCTTATCAACCAAGTTCCCAAATTTCCCCACACTTAGTTGACACACAGTCACTATCTTAAGCTAACCAAAGATTTAAATAGGACAATTAATTATTTTTCTGCTTAAGACTAGTGATGTGGTAATATAAAAGAATAAAAAGGGGAGTTAAAAAGGCTCAATGTGGCAAACAAAGGTAAATGAAAGGGTAAGCTATTTAGGATAAGTGAGCTATAATCAAATAATGGCCTCAATCACCTAATTGCATTAAAATGCACTAAACAATGGACATATAGAACGGAACAAACCATAGATTACAATCATCGAGAAGAAAACACACAAGAATACAAATCATGGTTAAATAATGTAACCATGCAATTAAGCTCAAAAACTCACGGATTGTGTGTTCTTAGCTCAAAAACTATATTCCAATTATATATATATATATATATATATATATATATATATATATATATATATATATATATATCATGCAAGTTACAAAAAGTTTTAACTCAAATCAATGTGAATCTTAAATGCCCGTTCTAAGAAAAATGTATTTCTTGAAATTTTCAACAAATTGACCAGCATTTATTATTATATATATCCTAAATGAAATGTTGTGATTATGAAAAGCTAAAAGTTTTTAGTTTACTCCCTATTTTTAATCAAACCAAATTCTCACATGCAAAAGGGTAAACTAAGCTCAATAATCCACATTTTTTTCAAATCACAACTAATAAGCTAAAAGTGCAATTCAAGCTAAATATTTATGATATATACAAGCCCAAAGTGCAAAATGCAACAAAGTAAAAATAAACAAAAGTATAATAAAATAAAAGTCTGCAAGTACTAAAAGAAAAATAAAACAAAATAAAGCAAAATAGAACAAAAGTCTAAAATGGTTCACCAAAATATAGTCCGCCGGAGACGGCGACCTCCCCACACTTAAATCATAGCATCGTCCTCGATGCTCTCAGTCAAGATGGGTGAGAAGGATCGTCGCCCACTGAAGGGTGTGCCTCTGGCTCTGTCGGCTGTGGCTGTGCAGGTGCCTGTGGCTCTGTAGGCTACTCAGGCTGAGTCTCCTCCTGCTGGGCCTCCTCCTGCTCATCCTCCTCCTCCTCAGAATGCTCCGAAGGTGTGTCAGGCTCAGAGGGGATGCCAATACACCCCGAAGTCAGAACCAACTTCAGATGTGCATAGCATCGCCTGTTGCGACGCTCAGACTGCTTATAGCGTCGCTGATTGTGGCGCTCCATTTGATCAAGGCGCTCAAAAAGGCACTGCACAAGATGGTAGACCGGCTATGATGCAGATGAAGGTGTTGGTTGAGATGGTTCCGATGGTCCTGCTGCAGCTAAAGAAGTAGTCGGCTCAGTAGCTGCTGCTATGGCTGCGCGGTCTCTGCGCCGGGCTACTAGGCGGTCACCAAACCAGTCACCCTAAGGGATAACTTTCTCCTTACCATGAGCGGCTGGTGCCTCATCGCCCTGCTCCCAGGGTACCTCAGCCCGATGAGCTAGCTGTGTGACCAAACAAGGGAATGGCAGGTTTCTGATATTGGCCCAGTACATGTATCTCCTGATGAGTCGTGGAAGGTACAGCTCCTTCCCCTCTAAGACACACTAAATCAGAACTATCATATTAGCCGAGACCTCAATAGAATGAGTACTGGGCATGACATAGGTACATAGAATCTGTTGCCACAACTTGGCCTCCTTTGTCAGATAATCAAACTTAATGCCTCTCGGAGTCTCTTTCGAGGATCCTTGCTCCCAAGGGGCATCAGGAAGGGCAACTGTACGATGCACTGCGTCCCAATCAAAAGTCATGCATTTAATATCCTCCTCAGCCTGATGGAAGGCATCCTTATCACTGATCTTAGGCTGAAAGTGGAGGATGTCCTCAATAGCCTCCTCTGTAATCAGAATCTGCTTGTCTCTGAGATGAACGGCATCAAGGGTCGCTCGGTAGTAATTGCAATAGAATTCCCAGACCTAAGTCTCATTCACTCGCACTTGCTCTCTGTCCAAAAATATCCAACCCCTCTCCGTAATCTGACGCTCAGTATATTGCTTCAGATCGGAGGGTACATTTAATCTCTTTTCCACAATGAGGTTCCGCTTAACAAAGTGCTCAAATTTCATCTCACAATATAGGTTGGCAAACTTATATGGGTTGTTAGAAGGCGTAGCTTGCTCAGCCTTATCCTTCTCATTAAGCTTCCGCTCAGATAAACCTGAGGTCGCCGGCTCAGTGGATGGCTGCGACCTTTTCCTCTTACTGGAGGTGATCTTGGCTTTGCCTTTCCCTCTGTCAGACATCCTGAAAATAGGAATTCCAGGATACAGAATATTAAATAAAGCAGAAGAAAGAAAAGCAGGTAAGTGAGCAAACAGATAGTAAGCCAGAAACAAAAGGGTATTGATCTAACTTGAAACAACATTAAAGACAGAAAAGAGGTTCAAAATCACTTGGTCAATCAAGGTTCTATTTGACATAGAATTTCGTCAAATAGTTCCTTGTTGCTATCAACGAGTAGTTCAGATAAAGGGAAGCAAAGATAGGGTGGAAATGTTGGCCGACCAATTCATAAATTGAATTTGGCAGTAATCAAGTAGGAATAAATTCAAAATGTGCCAAATTCAGTTCATAATTGGAAATTAATAGCATAAATATTTTAGAAAAATTTGACAGCATTCCAGCACTAATTTGGACATTCCTGGATAAACAAGCAGCAGCAAAACAATTCATATGAATTCCAATATATGTCAATTAGCATGAAGAACAAGTATATGCATATGACTCATGCATCATTAATCAAAATAAAACAGCTCAGATTAGCTTAGCAGCAAATTGGCTATTTTCCAAACTCAATCAATCAATTCATATTTCCTATGAATTCATGGATAATTAAAAATACCAAAAACATATATAAATTCATAGGGAGTAAGCAAATGAGCCAACAAGACAGCAATAAGCAATTATTCCATAACCAATTAAGCACATGTAGCATGCTTTCTGTGAACAATGAACAAAATAATGGCTGAAACCATGGCATCAAATCAGCAAAAATTACTCAAAGAGAATAGATGCAGTCAGCATTTCTTCATTGAATTCAGCAGTCAATCGCAAGTGATAAAAAATTCAACAATTACACATAGCTCAATTCAAGAATGAAGTTCAATTTGAATTAAAGATTCAGCAGCAGGAATTGTTTGTTTTGAAACTAGCCACCAACAAGAAAAAGCAAGAATTTATAACTGGGAAGCATTCACTTCTTTGAATTTAACAACCAATCACAAGTATTCAACAGGAATTCAGACAATTAAGCATCCTGAATCGAGTGATTAAGTTCAGATTGGAGCAAGAAATAAAATACAGCAGTAGTGATCTTCATTTGAACAGCAGCAGGCATAATCCATAATGTACTGATCATCAATGCATGACAAGCACGAAGAGTTGCAATGAGCAAACAATTTGTTAACACATACATTAAAGCAGCAGCATCAATCAAGCTAGTGTAGCACAGAGCAAATCAAAGAAGCAGTAACAGTTCCAAATAGCAGCATGACCCACAATTAGTAACAACAGCAACTTGTAAAGTAGTACAGAATCTCATTATCATCATTCAACAAAGCAAATGAAAATCAGCCATTTCAGACAGCAGCAGTAAACAAAACAATACCTAAATCCACTATCCAGTCCGGATTTTCTAACAACCTAATCAACTAACATGCATTTCTAACTATCCTAAATGAGCAGAAATTAAGCAATGCTAACTATACCACTTAAACAGAATGTAAACAGAACGCAGAAAGGAGAAACGGGAGAAACCAGGTAGGGTTTCAGAGGTAGAAACGGAAACTGAATGGGAGGAAAGAGCAGCGCCGACCCAGAAACGGCGGCTACTGATGGAGGTGATGATGGCAGAACGAAGGCACTGAATGAAGGTGCTGAACTCAGAGAATGGGGCTCACTGTTCCTATCCCGAAAATAGCAGAGCAAGAAGAAACGAAGAAGAAGAGAAGAAGGAAGGTAGGTGGTTGTGGTTAGAAGGTGGTGGTCAACGGCGGCAATGGCAGCCGCGGTGGTGTTGGTTGATGGTGGGAAGGGTCGAGAGGTGGCGAAAGGGGGAAGGGAGAATAGAGAAGAAGGAAAAGAAGAAGAAGAAGAAGAAGAAGAAGAAGAAGAAGAAGAAGAAGAAGAAGAAGAAGAAGAAGAAGAAGAAGAAAGGAAAGAATGGGTGGTTGGTGGCGGCTCGGGGTTGCCGGACGAAGGTCGGTGGTGGTGAGAAGCAGCGGTTGATGATGGTGTTAATGGAGGTTTGAAGGGAAAGAAGAGAAAATGGAACGTTGAGGGAAAAGGGGCACGACTGGCTAGGGCTTGCGCGTCTGGGGGTGTTAGTGAGTTTGAATCCACGCGTACACGTCACTGACGCGTGCGCATGGATGGAGAGAAATGAAGGTGACGCGTACGTGTCAAGCACGCGCACGCGTTGGGTGAATTTGTGCTAAACGCACACTTTCATCGCCATTTTCACGCAACTCTCTATTCAGATTGAAGGGGGCACAATTTACGTGCGACAAGCGCGCGTCGCGCACAACCATGCGTGGTGTGCTAGAAATGAAAGTGACTCGTACGCATTGTGGACGCGCACACATGGGTTACGTTGTGCGTCTAGCACCCTTCCAATGCAGCTTCAGCCCAAATCTCTGTTCATTTTTGATAAAACGCGAAATTGGCATCGACTCGTACGTGTGGGGCACGCGTACGTGTCACACCTTTTTTTTTTCGTTTTAACAGCCTCCAAAATAAATCCAAACATTATTAAACCGGTAAAAACCACAACTTAAACTAAATAATTCTAACTAAAAATAAAAATTCAATTTATTACCAACATAAATAAAAAATAAAATTGAAAGAGTTTACCATGGTGGGGTGTCTCCCACCTAGCACTTTTAGTTAAAGTCCTTAAGTTGGACATTTGTGAGCTCCTTGTCATGGTGGCTTTTGCTTGAACTCATCTTGAAACTTAAACCAATGCTTGGACTTCCAATAAGCTCTATCAATTACAAGTAAATTCCCCAAGCCTTGATGAAGTTCTTCACAAGCTTTGAGCTCCCAATGTTGATCCTCTTGTATGCCGGGATCCCAAATCTTGTTTCCCCACCCGTCTTTAAGTGGATCATCATTATTCCAACCGGGTGGCAAGCAATTCAAATTCTCAATGTAGTACCAAACTCTTCTCTTAGATCCAACTAAATGTTCATTAGTCTAACCCTTGCATATAACTCTTGAGGTCTCAACCTTGATGAGTCTTGATTTGCAACTCCAACCACTAAACATTCTTCTCTTACGCTTTATGCCATAAAGCTTCCTAAGTTGGCCGTCCGTTTCAAGAATACCATACTCAAGTGGGATAGGAAGGCGAATAGAGATAAGTTTTACCCACTCTAATGAAGTAGTATATGGCAACCTAGGTAGAGAAGTCTCCAACGGTCTTGACAAAGCAAACTCAACTCCCGTCCAATCTTTTCTAAGGACTTCCACCTTTTGAAAAGATTCTTCACTTTTAAGCTCTCCCTCACCAAATTCATCAAACTCTTCTCCGTCACTCATATCATAACTATGAGGTTAAGAGAAATCTACCTCAATGTTACTTTTAATTTCATCAGGAGAAGGTTGGATTGATTCGTGATCATCATCACCAAGGGAACTTGCTTCTTGATCTATTCCATCCAATTCTTCAAAAGGAATATGCCATGGAGGTCGTGCACTAACCTCCTCAACATCAATTTCAATCTTCTTGGAGGAATACTCTACAACTCTAGATTCCCATGGAGGTTCAGCATCTCCTAAGTCTTCAACCACTTCTTCCTCTTCAACTATTATGGCTTCCTGCACTTGTTCCAATACAAAGTCACGTTCCTTATTGTCCACCGGAATTTCTAGTGTCTCCTTCATGCTACGCTCTTCCATTGATTCTCCACATATAGCCATGGGAGTACTTTGATTGTCAAAATATTGGGAAGCTAATCAATTTACTACCTCGGTCAAGGCAGCCGTGAATTCTAGTACTTCCTTTTGCATCACTCTTTGCTCTTAAAGAAGAACACCAAGAGTGTCATCCATTGGAGATTGGGGTGGATATGAGGGTTCATTGCTTGGGTTGAAAGGTTCATGATACGAGGGTGGTTCATCATAATAAGGGTGTGGCGGTCCAACACTCTCCATCTTTTCCACTTGTTGCATAACACCCTTCAATCCCTAGTTCTCACATGGGTCAAACTTTTGACGGATGGTTGCTTGAAGTCGATCCATTGCTTCCTTGAAACGATCATTTGACTCTTGTTCCACTTGGCTAACATAATTAGGATCATATGGCTCTTGGATTAATGGATATGGACATGGTGTATATGGAGATGGTGGTTCTTGGGAGTAATTGTATTGGAATTGAAGTGGTTCTATATATGGTTCATATGGCTCATAAGGTGGTTGGTATGGTGGATAAGGATTAGGATCATATGAGGGTTTTTGGTAATAGGTGACTTGTGAGTATGGTGATTCAAAGCTATATTGAGGAGGAAGTTCATAGGCATATGGTGGGGTTGGAACTTGTTGGTAACTACAAGAGGGTCCATCATATCCATTGTCTTGGTATGCATCATAGAATGGTTGCTGCTCAAAGTGCATTGGAAGAGGTTGTTGCCAAGAGGGTTGATCAAATCCTTGTGGCTCCTCCCATCTTTGATTATTCCAACCTTGATGCATGTTCTCATTATAGCTTCCATTCCCTACAACATAATTTGAGCTAAACTCATAGCCAAGGGGGTGAGAATTCATAGTAGCAAGTAAAAACAAAAACTAATAAGAATTAATGAAAATAAACTCCTAAAACTAGAAACACTAACAAAGAAATAAAAAAGCAAAATTATTCACAATATTCACAATAACCAATAATAAGGCACACGTTTGCAATTCTCCGGCAACGGCGCCGAAAATTGATGGGGGGAAAATAGTCGGTAAAGAATTTCACATAATAAGCGCATTGTAAGTATAAATCTAAACCGACAACTAAACCACAATCAAATTTAATTTGTTTGTCACTTAAGCAAACCCAATAAAAATAACCGAAGTATTAAACCTCGGGTCATCTCTCAAGGAATTGCAGGAAAGTATGTTACTGTTGGTTATGGGATTGTATCTTAGCAAGGATTGATAATTGGAATTCCTATCCCCATTATCATAGTCACTTGTGATGGTAATTGCCTTTTTCTATCACTTAGTTAACCTCTAACAATTGAAGGTAAGTCAAGTGAGAAAATCAACTTGAGTTCACAAGTCCTAATCAAAGACTAGAGTTAGTGAAGCTCAAGCTAACTAGCTAGTTTCAATCACCAATCAACGAGAGACTTTGATGATTCAAGAGTCTCCGATTAATCAATTCAAGCTAAGAATATAAAAATCTAACCTAAAACCTCCCATGCATTTTATCAAACACTTGGATGGCACAACATAAAAACATAGAAAACTAGCAAGGAATATTAAATCTAAATAACCAATTGCAAACATCAATAATAGCAAACAAAGAAAGGACAATAAATATAAAATACCTAAAATTGCATTAAAAAGGAAAATTAAATCTAACATCAGAATTCAAAAATCAAAATGGCAACATGAAGTAATTGGTGCACGAATTGTGAATCACACTTTTCACAACTCGTACCACTGACCAGCAAGTGCACTGGGTCGTCCAAGTAATACCTCACGTGAGTAAGGGTCGAATCCCACGGAGATTGTTGGTTTGAAGCAATCTATGGTTATCTTGTAAATCTTAGTCAGGAAGTCAATTATGTTTATCAGTTGAATTGCAAATAAACAATAGAGCATGGATCAAAGGTTACTTGTTATGCAGTAATGGAGAATATGTTGGAGTTTTGGAGATGCTTTGTCTTCTGAATCTCTGCTTTCTTCTGTCTTCTTGTTCACGCACGCACGTCCTCCTATGGCAAGCTGTGGGTTGGTGGATCACCGTTGTCAATGGCTACCTTCCATCCTTCCAGTGAAGACTACGCTCACGCGCTCTGTCACAGCACGGCTAATCACCGGTTGGTTCTCGATCCGGTTGGAATAGGATTTACTATCCTTTTGCGTCTGTCACTAACGCCCAGCCTTCAGGAGTTTGAAGCTCGTCACAGTCATTCGATCCTTGAATCCTACTCGGAATACCACAGACAAGGTTTAGACTTTCCGGATTCTCATGAATGCCGCCATCAGTTCTAGCTTATACCACGGAGATTCTGATTAAGGAATCTAAGAGATACTCATTTAATCGGATATAGAACGGAGGTGGTTGTCAGGCACACGTTCATGGTTTGAGGAAGGTGATGAATGTCACAGATCATCACCTTCATCACAGTTAAGCGCGAATGAACATCTTAGATAGGAACAAGCGTGTTTGAATGGAAAACAGAAATACTTGCATTAATTCATCAAGACACAGCAGAGCTCCTCACCCCCAACAATGGGGTTTAGAGACTCATGCCGTCAGAGAATACAAAGTTTAGATCTGAAATGTCATGAGATACAAAATAAGTCTCTAAAAGTTGTTTAAATACTAAACTAGTAGCCTAGGTTTACAAAAATTGGATAAACTATGATGGATGATGCAGAAATTCACTTCTGGGGCCCACTTCTGTGTGCTGGGGCCCACTTGGTGTGTGCTGGGGCTGAGACTTAAGCAATTCACGTGCAGAGGCCATTTGTGGAGTTGAACGCCAGTTTTTGTGCCAGTTTGGGCGTTCAACTCCAGTTTTTGATCCTTTTCTGGCGCTGGACGCCAGAATTGGGCAGAGAACTGGCGTTGAATGCCAGTTTACGTCGTCTATTCTTGTGCAAAGTATGGACTATTATATATTGCTGGAAAGCCCTGGATGTCTACTTTCCAACGCAATTGGAAGCACGCCATTTCGAGTTCTGTAGCTCCAGAAAATCCACTTCGAGTGCAGGGAGGTCAGAATCCAACAGCATCAGCAGTCCTTTTTCAGCCTGAATCAGATTTTTGCTCAGCTCCTTCAATTTCAGCCAGAAAAATACTTGAAATTACAGAAAAACACACAACTCATAGTAAAGTCCAGAAATATGAATTTTTCCTAAAAACTAATAAAAATAGACTAAAGACTAACTAAAACATACTCAAAACTATATGAAATTATCCCCAAAAAGCGTATAAAATATCCGCTAATCAAAACACCAAACTTAAACTGTTGCTTGTCCTCAAGCAACTAGACAAATAAAATAGAAGACTAATAGGTTGAGAAGCAATAATATCTTAGAGTTTTTTTTTTTTTTTTTGATTGAAGCTCAGATCCTAATTAGATGAGCAGGACTAGTAGCTTTTTGCTTCTGAACAGTTTTGGCATCTCACTTTATCCGTTGAAGCTCAGAGTGATTGGCATCTATAGGAACTTAGAATTCAGATAGTGTTATTGATTATCCTATTTCAGTATGATGATTCTTGAACACAGCTATTTTATGAGTCTTGGCCGTAGCCCTAAGCACTTTGTTTTCCAGTGTTACCACCGGATACATCAATGCCACAGACACATAACTGGGTGAACCTTTTCAGATTGTGACTCAGCTTTGCTAAAGTCCCCAATTAGAGGTGTCCAGAGTTCTTAAGCACACTCTTCTTTTTGGAGTTGGACCTTGACTTTAACCGCTCAGTCTCAAGTTTTCACTCGACACCTTCACGCCACAAGCACATGGTTAGGGACAGCTTGGTTTAGCCGCTTAGACCAGGATTTTAGTCCTTTAGGCCCTCCTATCCACTGATGCTCAAAGCCTTGGGATCCTTTTCATTTGCCCTTGCCTTTTGGTTTTAAGGGTTATTGACTTTTTCTGCTTGCTTTTTTTTTTTTTTTGCAAGCTTTGTTCTTTGCTGCTTTTTCTTGCTTCAAGAATCATTTTTATGATTTTTCAGATTATCAATAATATGTCTCATGTTCATCATTCTTTCAAGAGCCAACATATTTAACAGTCTTAAACAACAAATTCAAAAGACATATGCACTGTTCAAGCATTCATTCAGAAGATAGAAAGCATTGCCACCACATTTAACCAATTAGAATTTCTTTTATTGAACTCGAAATTTTATTGCTTCTTATTCAAGAGATCTACTATTTTATTCATGTTTAATGATGATGAGAAAAATAGACTATAGCTTAATTGGAGATAAAATCAAATAGATACTAATTACTATTATATGACTTCTAAGGTAAACTTTTATAAGGACACTGTCACAGAGTTAAGGCAGAAATTGGAAATTAACAACCTTTATTCTGGGGGCACGGGGGTTCCTCTGATCCTTGGGATGCTTGGTCCTACAAGAGAAGACTTTTGGCGCTTCAGTTCCCTTAAGTCACGCCCCTGCTCCTCTTGTTCTTTAAACATATAGGTCAGCATTTGACTGTGTTCCTTCTGTTGTTTTATTATTTGCTCCATAGCTTCCTGTATCTTGGTGACGGACGTCTCAAGATACTCCCAGTATTCAGCTTGAGGGATCTCTGGGAGGAATTCCTGTGCTCTCTTCTTGATGGGATCCTCCTGTGCTTGTTGTCTCTCCATTGATGCTTTGGTGATTGACTTTTCAATTAGGATATATTCAGTTATTCCCATCCTTACTCCAGCGTCCTTGGAGAGCAGAGAAATTATGCTTGGATAAGCCAACCTGGCCTCTTTTGAATTTTTGTTAGCAATCTTGTAGAGTTCAGTGGAGATCAGCTGATGAACCTCCACGTCCTTCCCCATCATGATGCAATGAATCATCACTGCTCTTTTAACTGTGACTTCAGATCGGTTGCTAGTGGGCAACAGAGAACGCCCAATGAAGTCCAGCCATCCTCTGGCAACTGGTTTGAGATCCTCTCTCTTGAGTTGATTTGGGACGCCCTTTGTGTTGGTGGTCCACCTGGCTCCAGGAATACATATGTCCTCTAGAATTTTATCCAGGTCAATGTCTGCTCTCATCATCCTCCTGTTGAAGGAGTCTGGATCATCCTTTAGCTGAGGTAGCTTTAATATCTCTCTGATCTTGTCAGGGGTGGTGTGAACAATCTTTCCCCTGACCGTGGTCCGAAATTCATAGTAGGCAGTTCCAGATAGTTTTTGCTTGTCAGTCTGCCACATATTAGCATAGAACTCCTAGACCATGTTCTTTCCTACTTTCGTTTCAGGATTAGCTAGGACTTCCCAGTTCCTAATTCGAATTTGTTCCTGGATCTCCGGATATTCATCTTCTTTCAGATCGAATCTAACTTCCGGGATCACTGATCTCAGACCCATTACTTTAAGATAATGGTCTGAATGTTCTTTAGATAAGAACTTCCCTTGATTCCAAAGTGGTTTTGGAACGCTCTCTTTCTTGCCTCTTGAAGTGGATTGTTTTCCTTTGGGAGCCATGATCTTAGTGATCTCGGATAAACACACCAAACTTAAAGGTTTGCTTGCCCTCAAGCAAAATAAAATAAAGGAGAGGGATAGAAGGAGATCGAGTTGCAGTTGTTGATGGAAGAGGGGGGGCCGAACCCAATTTTAAAGGGGTGGGGGGGTGGGTTTTCGAAAAATTGGAAGAGATAAGATAAAAAGATTGAGTTGAAAAAGATAAGATAGAAGATAGAGTTTAATTTTGAAAAGATATGATAGATTTTTGAAAAAGATAACTCTGAATTTTGAAAAAGATTATATGGATATTTGAAAAAGATATGGATTAGTTGAAAAGATTTTTGAGTGAAAAAGATAGATTTGTTTTCAGAAAAGATTTTGAAAAGAGTTGGATTGAATTTGGAAAGATGGATTTTTAGAAATCAGGGTTCTTGACATGTTCATGTAAAAACCATGCATTGAAGCATAAAATTTGAAATTAAAATGGAAATACGTGTGGGATAAATGGATTTGGCTCCTCCCTGTCTTCCTGGCATTTGAACGCCCAAACACTGCTTGTTTTGGGCATTCAACGCCCAAATGCTGATCTCCTGGGCGTTCAGCGCCCAGTTGCTGCCATTACTGGCGTTCAACGCCCATTGGGTGCCTGTTTCTGGCATTGAATGCCCAGATTGCTGCCCTTACTGGCGTTTTCTTGCCATTGAGCTCCCTATCTCTGTTTTGTGTGCAGATTCCTTCTGTAACCCTGTAAACTTATACAAATGATTCTGTACCTTAGTGTCAGTGAACTTTATATAAACAAATAAATATAAAAATAAAAATAGGGCAAAAAAAATGCTTAGAGGATTGATGCCCCATGGCTGGGTTGCCTCCCAGCAAGCGCTTCTTTATTGTCTTTAGCTGGACCTTGCTTAGCTTTTAATCTAGCTTCAGCCTTGAGCATTCTTGCTCAATGTTGCCTTCAAGATAATGCTTGATTTTCTGCCCATTGACAATGAACTTCTTATCAGAATCAATATCTTGAAGCTCCACATAACCATATGGTGACACACTTGTAATCACGTATGGTCCCCTCCACCGGGATTTCAGTTTCCCGGGAATAGCCTGAGTCTAGAGTTAAACAACAGGACCTTCTGTCCTGGTTCAAAGATTCTAGATGACAGCTTTCTATCATGCCATTTTTTTTATTTTTCTTTATAAAGCATGGCATTTTCGAAAGCTGTGAATCTGAATTCCTCTAGCTCATTTAGCTGGAGCAATCATTTTTTTCCTGCTAATTTGGCATCAAAGTTTAGGAACCTGGTTGCCCAATAGGCTTTATGTTCCAGTTCCACGGGCAGGTGACATGCCTTACCATACACAAGTTGGTATGGAGAGGTCCCTATAGGGGTCTTGAATGCTGTTCTGTAAGCCCACAGAGCATCATCCAAGCTCCGTGCCCAATCCTTTCTACGGGTACTTACTGTCCGTTCCAGGATTCTCTTTAATTATCTATTAGAGACTTCAGCTTGCCCATTGGTTTGTGGATGATATGGAGTGGCCACCTTGTGGCAAATTCCATACCGAACCATGGCAGAGTAAAGCTGTTTATTGCAGAAGTGAGTGCCCCCATCACTGATTAGTACTCTAGGGACACCAAACCTGCTAAAAATATGTTTCTGGAGGAACTTCAGCACTATTTTAGTATCATTGGTGGGTGTGGCAATAGCCTCAACCCATTTTGATACATAGTCAACTGCCACCAGAATATAAGTGTTTGAGTATGATGGTGGGAAAGGTCCCATGAAGTCAATTCCCCATACGTCAAACAACTCAATTTCCAAGATTCCTTGTTGAGGCATGGCGTAACCATGAGGCAGATTACCAGCTCTTTGGCAACTGTCACAATTACGTACAAACTCTCGGGAATCTTTATAGAGTGTGGGCCAATAGAAGCCACATTGGAGGACCTTGGTGGCTGTTTGCTCACCTCTGAAATGGCCTCCATATTGAGATCCGTGGCAATGCCACAGGATCCTCTATGCTTCTTCTCTAGGCACACACCTACGGATAATTCCGTCTGCACATCTCTTAAAGAGATAAGGTTCATCCCACAAGTAGTACTTTGCATCAGTAATTAATTTCTTCTTTTGTGTCCTGTTGTACTCCTTGGGTATGAACCTTGCAGCTTTATAGTTTGCAATATCGGCAAACCATGGTGCTTCCTGAATGGCGAATAAATGCTCATCAGGAAACGTTTCAGAGATCTCAAGAGAAGGGAGGGGCGTCCCTTCCTCTGGCTCTATCCGGGACAGATGATCAGCCACTTGGTTCTCTGTCCCTTTTCTGTCTCTTATTTCTATATCAAACTCTTGCAGAAGCAATACCCATCTGATGAGCTTGGGTTTTGAATCCTGCTTTGTGAGTAGATATTTAAGAGCAGCATGGTCAGTATACACAATCACTTTTGATCCTACTAAGTATGATCTGAACTTGTCAATGGCGTAAACCACTGCAAGTAGTTCTTTTTCTGTGGTTGTGTAGTTTTTCTGGGCATCATTTAGAACGCGACTGGCATAATAAATGACATGCAGAAGCTTGTCATGCCTCTGTCCCAATATTGCACCAATAGCATGATCACTGGCATCACACATTAGCTCAAATGGTAATGTCCAGTCTGGCGCAGAAATGACTGGTGCTGTGACCAGCTTGGCTTTCAGCGTTTCAAACGCCTGCAAGCACTTTGTGTCAAACACAAATGGCGTGTCAGCAGCTAGCAGATTGCTTAGAGGTTTTGCGATTTTTGAAAAATCCTTTATAAACCTCCTATAGAATCCTGCATGCCCCAGAAAGCTTCTGATTGCCTTAACATTGGCAGGTGGTGGTAATTTTTCAATTACCTCTATTTTTGCTTGATCCACCTCTATTCCCTTGTTTGAGATTTTATGCCCAAGAACAATTCCTTCAGTCACCATGAAGTGACACTTTTCCCAGTTTAAAACTAGGTTGGTTTCTTGGCATCTTTTCAGAATAAGTTTTAGGTGATCAAGACAGGAGCTGAATGAGTCTCCATATACTGAGAAGTCATCCATGAAGACTTCCAGAAATTTTTCCACCATGTCAGAGAAAATAGAGAGCATGCATCTCTGGAAGGTTGCAGGCGCATTACATAGCCCAAATGGCATCCTTCTATAAGCAAACACTCCAGATGGACATGTGAATGCTGTTTTCTCTTGATCCTGGGGATCCACTGCAATCTGGTTATAGCCTGAATAGCCATCCAAAAAGCAGTAATAATCATGACCTGCTAGTCTCTCTAGCATCTGGTCTATGAATGGTAAAGGAAAATGATCCTTTCTGGTGGTTGTATTGAGCCTTCTGTAGTCAATACACATGCACCACCCTGTAACTGTTCTTGTAAGAACTAGTTCATTTTTTTCATTATGAATCACTGTCATGCCTCCTTTTTTTGGGACGACTTGAACAGGGCTCACCCAGGGGCTATCAGAAATGAGATAAATAATCCCAGCCTCTAGTAATTTGGTGACCTCTTTCTGCACCACTTCCTTCATGGCTGGATTTAACCGCCTCTGTGGTTGAACCACTGGTTTGACATTATCCTCCAATAGGATTTTGTGCATGCATCTAGCTGGGCTTATGCCCTTAAGGTCTCCTATGGACCACCCAAGAGCTGTCTTGTGTGTCCTTAGCACTTGAATAAGTGTTTCCTCTTCCTGTGAATTTAAAGCAGAGCTTATGATCACTGGAAAAGTGTCACCTTCTCCCAAAAATGCATATTTCAAGGATGGTGGTAGTGGCTTGAGCTCGGGTTTAGGAGGTTTTTCCTCTTTCAGAAGAAAGTTCAGAGGCTCTTTCATGTCCTCTGAATCCTCCAAATCAGGCTGAACATCTTTAAAGATGTCTTCCAACTCTGATTCGAGACTCTCAGCCATGTTGATCTCTTCTACCAAAGAGTCAATGAGATCAACTTTCATGCAGTCTGTTGATGTGTCTGGATGCTGCATGGCTTTGACAGCGTTCAATTTGAACTCATCATCATTGACTCTCAGGGTTATTTCCCCCTGTTGGACGTCAATGAGGGATCGTCCAGTTGCTAGGAAGGGTCTTCCTAGAATGAGAGTAGCACTCTTGTGCTCCTCCATCTCCAGCACAACAAAGTCAGTGGGAAAGGCGAATGGCCCAACTCTGACAATCATGTCCTCAATCACGCCTGATGGGTATTTAGTGGAACCATCAGCAAGTTGGAGACATATCCGGGTTGGTTTAACTTCTTCAGTTAAGCCAAGCTTCCTGATAGTGGATGCAGGTATCAGGTTGATGCTTGCCCCAAGATCGCACAAAGCTGTCTTGGTGCAATCACCTTCTAATATGCATGGTATCAGAAAACTCCCAGGGTCTTTAAGCTTTTCAGGAAAACTTTTCAGAATGACTGCACTGCATTCTTCAGTGAGGAGAACTCTTTCTGTTTCTCTCCACTCCTTTTTATGACTCAAGATCTCTTTCATGAACTTGGCATAAGAAGGTATTTGCTCAAGTGCCTCTGCAAATGGAATCTTTATTTCAAGAGTCCTTAGATAATCTGCAAAGCGAGCAAATTGCTTATCCTGCTCCTCTTTCCGGAGTTTTTGAGGATAAGGTATCTTGGCTTTATATTCCTCAACCTTAGTGGTTAAAGAAGCCTTTTTAGAGGGGTTGTCATCAGCACTTGTGCGTATCTGATCCCTCACTGGCAATTGAGTGCCAGAGTCAGAGGTTGGAGTGACGTTAGACGCCAGCTTACTGTCTGTTCCTGGCGCCTGAACGCCAGAAATGTGCCCATTTTGGGCGTTCAACGCTGGATTCTGCCCCATTTGGGCGTTCAACGCCAGATTCTTGCCCATTTCTGGCGTTGAACGCCAATCCTGCCTTGTTTCTGGCGCTGAACGCCAGTTTTGGGCATGGTCTGGGCGTTCAGCGCCAGCCTTCCACCCATTTTCTGGCGTTTTAGTGCCAGAATTATTTTTCCCTGGGCTCTTACTGTCCTCAGGTGAATCTTTGGTGGGTCGCTCATTTCTTGAATTTTTGATGCCTTGAGGTGGGGTATTTAATGTTTTCCCACTTCTTAATTGAACTGCTTGGCACTCTTCTGCTATTTGCCTTGATAGCTGCTGCTTTGTTTGCTTAAACTGTTCGTCCATATGTATATTAGCTATCCTTGTCTCCTGTAGCCTGTCCTTGAATTCAGCTAGCTGCTTTGTTAGAAAATCCAATTGCTGATTGAATTCAGCAGCTTGTTTTACAGTACTGAATTCAGCAGTTACTGTTTTAACCTCTTCATTCATGGAAGGGTTGCTGCTTAGATACAGATGCTGATTCCTGGCAACTGTATCAATGAGCTCTTGAGCCTCTTCAATTGTCTTTCTCATATGGATAGATCCACCAGCTAAGTAATCTAGAGACATCTGAGCTCCTTCTGCAAGCCCATAGTAGAAGATGTCTAACTGAACCCACTCTGAAAACATTTCAGAGGGGCATTTTCGTAGCATCTCTCTGTATCTCTCCCAGGCATCATAAAGAGATTCATTATCTCCTTGTTTAAAGCCTTGGATGTCCAGCCTTAGTTGTGTCATCCTTTTTGGAGGAAAATACTGATTCAGGAATTTTTCTGTCAGCTGTTTCCATGTTCTTATGCTGGCTTAGGTTGGTTATTTAACCACCTCTTAGCTTGATCTTTTACAGCAAATGAAAACAGTAATAGTCTGTAGACATCCTGATCTATTTCCTTATCATGTACTGTGTCAGCAATTTGTAGAAATTGTGCCAGAAACTCTGTAGGTTCTTCCTGTGGAAGACCGGAATACTGGCAACTTTGCTGCACCATGATAATGAGCTGAGGATTCAACTCAAAGCTACTAACTCCAATGGAGGGTATGCATATGCTACTCCCATATGAAGCAGTAGAGGGGTTAGAATATGACCCCAGAGTCCTCCTGGACTGTTCATTTCCACTTATGTCCATGATGGGCAAAGGGATATAACTTGGATTGATTTACCTTTTTAATTATTTTATTTTATGGAAAGAGGACAACTCAACCAAAAATAAAAATAACAAAAATTATGATTTTCGAAAAAGTGAGGAGAGAAAAAGTGGTTAGAGGGTTTTGAAAAAGATATGATTTGGAAAAGATTTTAAAATTTTTTTTTTTTATAATTTTCGAAAATTTGTTTTAAAAATGGAGAGAAAAGATAATTTTGAATTTA
The DNA here is from genome assembly GCF_003086295.3 of Arachis hypogaea. Classification (NCBI taxonomy): domain Eukaryota; kingdom Viridiplantae; phylum Streptophyta; class Magnoliopsida; order Fabales; family Fabaceae; genus Arachis; species Arachis hypogaea. The sequence continues at coordinate 41,868,980 of NC_092053.1, read as the reverse complement.
GTGAGGAGAGAGAAAAACAATAAGATAGCACAAGATTTAAAATTTTTAGATCTAATGCTCCTTGTTTTTGAAAGTTTTGGAGGGAAAACACCAAGGAACACCAAACTTAAAATTTTTAGAATACCACCAAAATTTTCGAAAACCAAAGGGAAATCAACAAGAAACACCAAACTTAAAGTTTGGCACAGGTTTAATAGAAAAATTATTTTTGAAAAAGGTTTAAAAAATATGATAGCCAATTACCATGAACATAAGCACCAACGTTCTAACTAACTGAGCTATAGATTTAAAGTGTTTTAACAAGGGATAAATAATAAAAGACTCTAAACCAAAAAGAAAGATTTTTCCTAATCTAAGCAACAAAATAAACCGTCAGTTGTCCAAACACGAACAATCCCCGGCAACGGCGCCAAAACGTGGTGCACGAATTGTGAATCACACTTTTCACAACTCGTACCACTGACCAGCAAGTGCACTGGGTAGTCCAAGTAATACCTCACGTGAGTAAGGGTCGAATCCCACGGAGATTGTTGTTTGAAGCAATCTATGGTTATCTTGTAAATCTTAGTCAGGAAGTCAATTATGTTTATCAGTTGAATTGCAAATAAACAATAGAGCATGGATCAAAGGTTACTTGTTATGCAGTAATGGAGAATATGTTGGAGTTTTTGGAGATGCTTTGTCTTCTGAATCTCTGCTTTCTTCTGTCTTCTTGTTCACGGCACGCACGTCTCCTATGGCAAGCTGTGGGTTGGTGGATCACCGTTGTCAATGGTACCTTCCATCCTTCCAGTGAAGACTACGCTCACGCGCTCTGTCACAGCACGGCTAATCACCGGTTGGTTCTCGATCCGGTTGGAATAGGATTTACTATCCTTTTGCGTCTGTCACTAACGCCCAGCCTTCAGGAGTTTGAAGCTCGTCACAGTCATTCGATCCTTGAATCCTACTCGGAATACCACAGACAAGGTTTAGACTTTCCGGATTCTCATGATGCCGCCATCAGTTCTAGCTTATACCACGGAGATTCTGATTAAGGAATCTAAGAGATACTCATTCAATCGGATATAGAACGGAGGTGGTTGTCAGGCACACGTTCGTGGTTTGAGGAAGGTGATGAATGTCACAGATCATCACCTTCATCACAGTTAAGCCGCGAATGAACATCTTAGATAGGAACAAGCGTGTTTGAATGGAAAACAGAAATACTTGCATTAATTCATCAAGACACAGCAGAGCTCCTCACCCCCAACAATGGGGTTTAGAGACTCATGCCGTCAGAGAATACAAAGTTTAGATCTGAAATGTCATGAGATACAAAATAAGTCTCTAAAAGTTGTTTAAATACTAAACTAGTAGCCTAGGTTTAACAAAATTGGATAAACTATGATGGATGTTGCAGAAATTCAACTTCTGGGGCCCACTTCTGTGTGCTGGGGCCCACTTGGTGTGTGCTGGGGCTGAGACTTAAGAAATTCACGTGCAGAGGCCATTTGTGGAGTTGAACGCCAGTTTTTGTGCCAGTTTGGGCGTTCAACTCCAGTTTTTTATCCTTTTTTGGCGCTGGACGCCAGAATTGGGCAGAGAACTGGCGTTGAATGCCAGTTTACGTCGTCTATTCTTGTGCAAAGTATGGACTATTATATATTGCTGAAAAGCCCTGGATGTCTACTTTCCAACGCAATTGGAATCACGCCATTTCGAGTTCTGTAGCTCAGAAAATCCACTTCGAGTGCAGGGAGGTCAGAATCCAACAGCATCAGCAGTCCTTTTTCAGCCTGAATCAGATTTTTTTGCTCAGCTCCTTCAATTTCAGCCAGAAAAATACCTGAAATTACAGAAAAACACACAACTCATAGTAAAGTCCAGAAATATGAATTTTCCTAAAAACTAATAAAATAGACTAAAGACTAACTAAAAACATACTCAAAACTATATGAAATTATCCCCAAAAAGCGTATAAAATATCCGCTCAT